>NW_017100616.1:184178-213115 GCF_001263275.1 Habropoda laboriosa
TCCCGGAATTCCTATGTGTCTGGCTGTCCCGCCCACCTTTGTTAGCCAGCTTTTCACACGGACAACCCTCTACCCCCGGCTCTCATCTCTTTCTCGAGCCTCTCTTCCCCCCTTTTTCTCTCTTCAGCGTTCCTCCTTCATTCTTTCTCGACTCTTCCTTCCTTTTCCGTCCTCTTGCTCCTCCTCCCCTTTGCCGTTCATTCTTCTCGGGTGATAGAGGGGCGGCTGGGTTACAGAAAGAGGCTCTGGACATAGCTACGAGACTCTTCGCGTATAATGCGAAGGACACTTATGCGACGAGGGGGAACACTCTGCTTCCCTCGTTTCGCCTATCGAATGATCAGCTGGCCTGATAGATCGATAGGTGAGAAAACATAAGAAATTCATCGCGATTGCAATCTTCCAGGTGTGGTGGATGCTGATTTTAACTTTAAATTAAAAGGAAATTAGTTGGTTCTTAGTTGTTTCATAAGTAAGGTTGATTTAACGAATTAAATTGCTGGCTTGATTTGAAAATTGGTAATCATAGGGCGCCTAGCAATTTTTGAACTTTTTAAATTTAATGTAACTAGAAAGGATCTTTTTTATTTTGTTTCATACTGGAGTACCTTTCGCAAAGTAGACTTTATGAATAGATTATGCTCGTCTGCAAATAATTTAACAAAAATATCGATTCCTTTCACTACTTTACAAAATTGCACCTTCATTGTAAACACAGTATTATTAATATTTAAAAAATAGTGTTTTAAACCAAGAAATATCTCATGTTTTACTATGAAACGTGGTGGATTACTATCAACAGTATGCTAACCCTTCGACAATTTATCCAGAGTGTGGCTCAAGAGAGACTTTTAGGAAGAAAGCTGGAAAGTGACGAGACATTAATATCAGAACTGTGACGTAGGGTTATGTACACTGTGCTTTAAAAACAATCACACACGACGTAATTATTAAAAAGATACGTATAAAGTATGAATTTTATTCACTTTAGTTCGTAATTGTTTTAGACTGTCAAAGGGTGAAATAATTAAACGAAAAAAATTCTCTAAATAAAGTGTACTTGGATGAAACTTAGCACAGTCACCATCTAACAGTTAGGATAATTTTCTAAGGACACAAGGAAGAACAGTTGTTCGTTCGTTAGGCACATCTGCGACGTGGAAAACTACAACATTATCGCGGGCTAGTTTCCGGCAAACGACGTGGCCAGTAATTCAACGCATGTTTTACCGTGTTTACTGTGTTTCCCGTGGAAAATTGTTCCCCGCGGACGCGTCCTGAACGACGAACCCGGCGAGAAAGAATGCGACGTGGGAAATCATGCGAATATTTTATGGTGCATAAAAGCGTTGAACAGTTACAGCATACTTGTCCTACACCTTGGTGTCGTAAAGCAGCTATTAATACGTTCATCGCCCAGCGTGAATCGGTCGAGTTTCTCGCGGGGCCAAAATCCGATAGTCGGAGCGCAAGAACGTAAACAGAGCGATTAGCTGGAATTTGCGTTCTATGTTACCAGAAGAAGAGACAAATTCTCGAACGCCAGGAAGCGAGAAAAAATGTAAAAAAGACGACAACATATTGTCTTATTTTAAATATAAATTAATGTATAGTATAATATAGTGTGATATTCCATTAAATTCTTCTGTTATATGGATTTTTATAAATTACTTGTAAAATCCTATTTAACTTGACGAAGAAGAACGTCGCCTATATCTGGGTGACGGGGCCCCCACGGAAGCATACCCGTCACCCAGATATGGGTGACGTGGCGACGAACGTGTTAAAAGAATCATGGCTTAAGAACGGCGACGTCTTTCACCGGATATATTTTTTCTGCATGTGAACCTTTGAGAAACCTTCCACCTTTCGCGCCGTTTGTACATGTTTCTTTGCTTTTTCATTGTTAAACTGGTAATTTCGAGATGTCTGTGGTCGTTAAACGATTAATTCAGGGTTGAATTGTTGAAGCAGTTCAAAGGAATTGTGAGAATTTTTTAGGGAAGGTTAATCAAGAGAAATAATATTGAATTTTGTGTCTAAATATCGTATTTTATTGCAAAATTTAAGTGGCTATGTTTTAGTATGTGTGACGAGGTTTATTTAATTTAATGAAAAAAAGGAAAACGTCGAATGGAACTAGCCGATCTTGATGTTAGCTTTAGATTGGTCTAATTCTTCTCGGAGAACGTATTCTGTATATTTACGGAAGACGTCGATATGTCGCAAACATAATTACGCTTTTAAAATTTAAAGGGCAGAGAGACGTTTAACGACGGTAATTATTGGTAGAGACTGATCTTTATTCATTGTCAAGGTGTGGTTTTTATAATGTAGGTTTTACAAGCAGTGGGGTCTGTATCTTTGTTCTAGAATCTATGGCTTTAGTCCAGTTCTGGAATGCTTAGTCTGATTTCTGGTTAGATGGGCGACTAGCTCATCGCTGCAGCTGAGTGTGTGCTTTGGTTGAAAATGAACAAATTTTTTCTTTTTCAATCGAAAAATGTAGTGAAATTGACGCTATCGAGAAAGATTCAATCGTAAAGTATGTACAATTGAAGTATTAGTTATTAGAGATCGTTAACAGAGAAGTATGAGAATAATGAAAAGGTTTTTACACCAATTATTTCGCGTTTCTTCGTCTGGTATTGTTTAATGGGCTGAATTTCATTAATTTCTGTTTTAGCATCCTCATAAATTACATTACATAAATAATTTCCAACGTTTGCCGCTTTCGTAATTAATGATTCATCCTGTATAGCTTGATCAATAGTTCGGGGATTCATAATTTCGGGCTTATTAACGCGCGACCCTTTATTATCGGGCAGAAATGTATGCACAGCGCGCGGCCGTTTCCCAAAATCGAAAAAAGAACTGGTGAAAACCAGTCCACTTACAATTCCGACACTTTCAATTGCTCGATAATGGTGAGCAAGTGAACGCGATATATTATCGAGCACCAAATGTTACCAGTTAATTTGTTCTGGCTTTGCAGCGTAATTTACACAACAATATTCCGTGTCGTTTTTTCCCCCTACTGTTCGTTTTGTTCTCGCACTTTTGTACCATATAATTTCAGCAATAATTGTTTACAGTTAAATAAGTAGTAACTGAAATAATTAGAAATTAATTATAATTAAAAAGAATTGATGAAGTGTTTTATTAAATACACAAATTGGTAATTTATTATTTTTTTATGAGTGTGAAAAGACAGTTCAAATTATTATAAGTATAATAAATTTCAATTGTTCTATCAAATTTAAATTCATCATTTGACTGAAAGATTTGAAAATTATTTTATCAAATTTTAGCATACTTTAATAACAAATAATTAAACTTACACATAAAATAGTGGAATATTTATCGATATACCTAATAACAGTATGAAAATATTTAAATGCCTCACTTAAAAAAAATTATAAAATTTAATTTCCCAATGACCACAGAAGTGTACTTTACAATGTTCCAAGAAACACCACGAGAACACTAATCATCTAATCTTGAAAAACCCCATAATAAGAGAAATTTACAACGCTCTATATTTCGAGGACATCAAAAACCCATTCGCAAAATTAATAGCCTCTTACCAAAACTACTCCCAGTGTTTCACCCTTCTCGTAACCAACCCTCGTTTTACCCTTCTATAATAAAACAAGTAATCTTATTTTACAAAAAGCACATTGAACACGCGTTAAATTTGCATCCTCCTCGACGATTATATTCGGCTGGAATCATAGTCGAAAACGCAGCCCTCTGTAAGCTCGAAAATTCTCAAGACGTCGATTAAATTCCAGAAGAACAAAAGAAGAGAGGAACGTTCGTTCGTTCGTGGAACCGAGAATACGTATATAATACTTGAATCATTTAATCATTTTATACGGGCTGGTAGAACTGGCGCAGCTAGGGTGGAGAAGAGGCTCGATGGCGGGCGAGAGATGGTTGAAAGGACGAAGGGAAAGGACGATGAAAAAGGAGAGTGCTGCATAAAATGTTCGAGGATATAAAATTCTTTCGGTGTTGGAAGTTATACCCATTAAAGATTAATAAACCATCAAGGTGGAAAAGAGCCAAGATGGTGGCTGTCTCTGGCGGCAGGACGAAGAAAAAGTGGAGGAAGAGGATAGGAATTAAAAAAGAGGAATTTCGAGGCTATCCTTCGAGTGCTTCTTCAACTAGTCCTCTTTTCTACTCTCCGCTGAAAGTTTCGATTTTTCTTCGTTTTATTCGTCGGAGGGTTAGAAACGAAGAAGGAAATAGCGTGGTTAAAACGTTGAGCGATTCGTTTCTGCGATACGTAAAGTGGAAACAATAAATTGTTAGAATTGTCTGTATATAGATAGTGCGGGTGAAAATTAATTTGGTTCGCGCTATTAAACATCGTAATAATTCACCATGCCGTATTGAAATTATACTCGTTACGAAATTTTCTCCTATTAATTCGGATTAATTGTTGTATGGTTTACAAATCAATTTCAACGGTCGGTGAATTTAGTAAGTGGGGAAAAATCGATGGAAATTAACCGGCGATAACTGAGATGATATATATATATATATATATATTTGGTTACGAAATTCGATTCTTATGTTTTCGTGTGTTCGTCGGGTTGGTCGTGCTGAAGATGGGATTTACGGGGTAATGGCCTCTAATATATCAATTTATATCTCGAATGGGGAGACTGAATTATGGGATATTTGGGGAGAATATACGCGGTGAGTAAAGAGGACAGACAAAGGAAGCAAAATGTAACTTGGCTCGTCGCCAGATATACTGAATTACTTACTCTTCCCACCTTTTTCGTGCCTTCGAAACCTTTGTCTCGGCGACTTCGATCAGAATAACGAACAGTTTCAAATTTCTTTTCGGATAGCGGAGAAATTATTAAATGTTTGACGGTAATCCTTCTGTCGAATCACAGATTTTCCTTCGAACAATTTTTTTGTCTTGTTTATCACAGTACTCTTGACGAGATAACATCTTTCTTTTAATAGTTCCCTTATTCTCACTTATTTGTTATAATTCAATATTTCTTAACTCTTGCTACAGAAATTAATTTTAATTATTTCACAGTGATAATTAATTGGTCTATTATAAATTGATTGGATTTTACTTTGCAAACAATCATAGTATTTCTAACAAAGGAAATTATAATATTGTACTTGAAACTATTAAACACTGTACATTTCTCATAATTCTTTATAATTATTAATTATTCAATTTTTCGATCGCATCTTCAGTTTATTACTAAAAACCTCAGAATCCTACAACGTTCCGTTTCTTCTCCACCCAAAACGATACCAATTTCCAGCAACAAATACGCGAAACACCTCCGCAGAAAATAGCCCGACGGTATGAAAACCCGATGCTGATTCATAAAACAACAAGATCGACGTGAAACAAGGAAGAAGAACCGGTGGAAGAGGCGATCGAATGTTGGGAAACGCGAAACGTTTACGTCGGAAACTGCAGTCGAACCGAAACGAACTAACTGATCGATGCCGTCCGCGCGAAATCAAATCGGCAATTATCGGCCGCGAACTTAATCGGCACCCGCCTCGGTTTCCCCCGCTATAATGAATACCCAAGCTTTCCTCCGTTCCGATTCCAATATCGACGGATATTTCCGGCCAGGCCGGATATGCTGCGATAAATAAACGATAAGGTCGCTCGACTGTGAATCCTGCGGCCGCTATCCCGCCAATACACCCTCTCTCTCCTCTCTTCTCCACGCTTCTACGTGCTTAAATCGAATAAATCAATTCGCAGATCAGCCTATAATGATAACAAACGAGCGAGCGACCGCGCGAAAACGTTACGTCGAGCACCTTTCGACGCTTGTTCGCTTTTAAACGCCGCTTTAAATGGCCCGCACTCTCCCTCTCGATGTTCGAACGGAGCAGGTGTGCTTTCATGGGTCGGTCATGGTTCGGATCGACGAAATCACCGCTTACCGACGTTCAACGATCGAGTTAGCTGGGATTAGCATGATTCACTCTGAATCGATGGGCAATTTGTAATATATGAGATGTGTTAATGTTGTTTGTTCGATGCTTCGTCGATTTTTAAGAGTTCTTGATGTTTCAGCTGGGAGGTGATCGTTCGCGTTGGTTGTAACTGGGTTTTGTTATTTTCTAGTTTGTGTTGGAGACAGTTATGTTAAATTGTAGTGGATTTACCGGGTGGATAATTTACAAGAGTGGAAATTTTAGTTAATTGTTCTGTTTTGCTGGATGGAAAGTTCATTCGACTGTTAATTCTATTCTATTGATAATGGTATTGTGTATTTTGCAAGAAAATATTGATAATGGAGTAAAACGTGTGATATTATGTCAGAGCTACTTATTACTTTTGATTTATTTAAGAAATAGTGTACTATTATAATTCTGGACTTTCATATACTAGAGGAAGAGACTTTTGGTGTTGATTTATGACTCAAAATTGCTACTTCAATGGTTCTTTATAATTCTCAAATTTTACAAATTAAAAGTGAAACTGCATTAAAGTTACTCTGTATTTGTTCAGGAAAGGACGCTACGTTGACACGATTTGAAGTAAAACTGTTAGCTTTAACCTACCAAAAAAAGACACACATAGGCTGCACATCGTACAAACTGCAGCAATAAAACTTATTACGCAGTAATTCGAAGAACACGCAGTCAGCCATACGATCTTTCCTTTTTCAACCCTTTTCCTCTGTCCCCGAGACGATATCAGGAGGGTTGAAAAGAGGAAAACGAGCGACCACGGGTCCCACGGAGGGCAACAAATAACTTTGACAGGGAATCGCAGTCTCCGGTGAGAAATATTTCGCAGATTACCGCGGCGGCGACCGGCCAAAAGCGGAATTTATATAGGAAACTTGGTAGAAAAGTGTCGTTCCACGAGTTAACTTTAAGTGCCCCCTCTCCTCCTCACCTGTCCACCTGCGTGTATCACGAAATGTCAGAAGAAAATGGAAGGAGAGGTCGAAGAAAAGTTTCTCTGAAAAAGAAAAGTCTCTCACCAACGCGATGCGACGCGATTCGAAGAGGAGAAAAATATTCGATGTGCAGGAAGAAGAACGAACCACAGCAGTGTTGGGAAAGGAGGGAAAAAGAGAGACGAGAAGAAATAGAAGCTTCTCTTGTGAATGAGTTTGAAAAAAATGAATGAAAGTTGGCTGTAATTAAAACGCAGAAATGAAATTATACCCGGTGTGCCGCGTCTCCGCGTTAATTAATACGAAAGGAAGACGAGCTAGAGATAAAAGAGGCGGCAATAATATCAGCGAGCAAGAACTGTTGTCCGGTTAAGTGTGTCGTATTTTACATTTCACGGCCTGGCACACGGATACTCGCAATTTCGAAATTTCGAAATTTTACTACCGGCACGCTGTGCTTCGAGTTCGAGCAAACACGGTATCTGCTTGAAATGTAATCGCATGCCTGGTGAATCGAACATGTAGGATTGAATTTGAATGGGAAAAAGGGAAAAGTTGAGGAAATTCGGTGATGGTGACCCTTTCGCTGCGACAGATTTTAACACACATGGGCGACTGATGGTGAATTTTTAACCACCGCTGCAAAGTTTCTTATTTTGACCGTGTCTCCCATTCTAAAAATGGGAGAAAAAAAAGGAAATTAAAATGCACTTTCTGCAATTGTGAACATTTAAAATGGGCACAGTAGCAAAGGACGATTTCCTATGAAGTTTCTATTGTTCCAAGACTGTAGGCTTGTTTCACGACTTCCTCTTATATTTTTCCATCGTTCTCAGCACACGAGAAGACAATTCGAAGCAACATCTCCTCGGAACTTTTACATTCCCTTATTCGATCTTAACGTCGTCACGCGAAGCTCGAATTTCACGGACAATTTTTCTCGTTCCAGTCACGTACTTTACGATTGCTAATGACACACAAACTCACCGTGCTCGTCTCCCAGACACGGAGATTCGAAATCGAAATTCTAAATAAAGTCCGTCGCGCCGGCTCGTTAATCCTCTAATTCACTCCGAAGGACGGCCACTGTCCTTTTAATTCCACCGTTCCATTAAAACCATTCCTATAAATTGACCTGGATGTAAATATCGCAGAAGATAAGGAATTATGAACTTCGAGATGTAAATGATAATTGTTAATTGCTTTCACATATTTTAACATATTTAATATAAAATTTAATATAAAATTGCTTTAACATATTTTACGGGGATAGTTTAATTGAAGGCACTCCGGTGTAATTAGAATATTTCTGACGTTCGTTCATTAAAGAAAATTGATCTTCCTTGGGTAATATTTACAAGCACGAATGGCAAGAAAAATAGCATAATTAAACGTTTAGGATCATTCGTAATAAACTGCAAGACTTGTTGTTTCAGAAGCAATTAAAGTATCAAGGTGAATTAAATTGCGTTGAACTCTCGATCGGTGAATAAAAGTAATAGTAATTTATCTAAAAATTTCAGATGTACCGTTGTTTTGTCAACTTCAGCAAAATATGCAACGAAGGAAATTTTCTTTCATTAAATCTTATGCAGTTTGAATAGCAAATGGCATAATTCCACGGGGTAAATTTAATCGATGGGGAGGGCTGCAAAGGTTCATTAGGCGGGAACGATTGAAACTTGCGGCGTTTCGCGACAATTGTAGTATCGTCGAATAAAGTCATTAACGGCGTTTGCGCAATATCGCAGGTGCACGCAAACAAATCGAAAATCGCGTGACGTATGCGCGGCGGCGCGCTTTGCAAATCCAATTTGTTCGTTAAAAGTGAATCCGAAATGAATCCACTGGCCATTTTTTTCTTTATAATTTTCTCTGTCTGTTGTGCCTGCCAAGCATTGGCGAATTGTTATTTGCTGATTTAATTTGTTTTTTCGATAAATCATGAAAATGTGTGCTGTGAGAAGTGCTCTTGTGAGCAATCGAAATCATAGTTATTGAACAAATTGGACGATCTTTTATGCATGTAGCTTTAGAGCTAATTTTTCGAGCAATAATCAGTGCAAATGAAGATGTGCAATATTTTGTATTAATTAAGGTAAATCAAAAGATTTTTGCCTAAAGATGTAGCAATATGCAGACATCTAATATTGATAATTATTACTATTTCAAGTCACTTGCAAATTTCTAACACAATCTTGATTTACTTAATTTTCACTAACATAAATTAAGACTACAAAAATCAAGGAAATATTTCATACTTTCTGTAAGGAATCTAAGATTGAAATCTAGACATTTGAAAAAGGTCACGTCAATGCAAAAATAAAATTCTTCTCTATCAATGTACCTTTCACAAAATTAATTAACACATCAATTAAACAGTTTACTCTTAAACCGATGATTAAAGAGAAAAATGTTCGAAATAATGAATACTTTGGAGAAAAAATGATACCTCACTTTTTAATTCTAATCGAGTCCAATCTGGATGTTAATGAACTTCCCATTTCACCTGCCGTTTCACGAATTCCACGCGTCTCTAAAGCCTCGTTCCGAAGCGTTTTCGCAGCAAAGGGAATATTTTTTAATATATGCCATGTTAGCGTAGCGTGTGAAATGGCCGGCGTCGATTTTAATGATCGTCCATCCCTCGAACTACTCCTCACGGAAGGGATTTCGCCTGGTCGTTCTAGGTAACCCGTGGAGAATCGTCCGGCTACACCGGTTCCAACGATTCCGTTAATGGCTCGGTTGCTTTTGTCCGTTTTCATTGCCATGATAATGAACGTTCGACGATTCCGTTGAACGCGACGCAGCTTTAACCGCCAACGTTTTATTTCAATCACTGAAACTTTTGTTTCGACTATGAGTAAAAAGTTCAAGAAAATACTAACGACAGGAAGGAAACTTGAAAAATGAAGATTCTCATATTCGTCGCATACTCTTCCTACGAAATGTGTAAAAATCACTTTATCTGCATAAGACAGACCGATGACAGCGAACTTTAGCTAAAGAACAATGAAGCAAAATGAATGTGCATTTGAAAATTGAAAAAATATAAATTCTAATATTTTAATATAGAGAAATTTATTATGAATGTGCATTTGAAAATTGAAAAAATATAAATTCTAATATCTTAATATAGAGAAATTTATTAAATTCTACTTCACTGTTATCACTGCTTCCATTCATATCGATCGATTTATCATCGTACAGATTACTTTACGTGTGTCACTGATTATGAAAGTGGTCTTTATATTCTTCGTTTAGAGATAAGTAAATTTTTTTGTTTGGAACACGATTAAATTCCGATTATTTTGTTAAAATGATTCCACATGTGATAAATTGAATTGTTTTTAAACTTTCTACTCAGACCATTGTTCGAGATTGACAAGTAAATAAGTACAGTGAAGTTCTGTCAGTTCTGACTTCGCTTTTCGCGTCAGCTGGTCGAAAATCGTGTTTTTTCGTAGCCGTAGCCTCCTACGGAGTGGACGATTACGATCAGGACTTGAGATCTGCCGATAACGATACTGACAAATGATCGTACGTGCGGTCGCGAATGCCACGCGTGTCTCCGGAGGATTTTACAATGAGCGATGACGTGCGATGCTCGTCGATAAACGTCGAGTTAACGTTCGATAAAGCTGACATAGTAGAGATGTTTATGGCGCAGGACAATCAATTGTATCTCTGAACGATCCTGGTTTCTACTGCTTCGAGCACGTCACCGGCTATCTGGACCGTGTTCCTCTAAATCATCCTTTTTTATTCCCTTCTAATGAACGGAACAGCAAGTTTCCACTTGTTTCACGAACTATCACTTTTAATTCCCGTCAGTATCCACCACTTTTACTCCAATCTAAAATAGTTCAATTCTGAAACACGCAAAGATATTCTTCGTAAAAATACAATTTTTCATTTAAAACTAATTTTCCACGGTACTAATTCCTACAAATTTGTTCGACCTCGCTGATCATAATACTCCCGTGTAATCCTAATAATCCTCCAACCCACAAATTCCTACCGTATTTTAAAATTTTTCCAATGAAAACTACCTTGAAAATACGCAAATATCTGCTTCTACGTGTACAACGAGGCGAAAAAAATGTGAAGAAAGATCTGCAGCATAAAATGCTTCGCGAAATTACCGCTTACTTTACATCTACTCGTTACAAGTTACATATATACTTCCCTTGGGAATGTTCTTCCTGAACTTCGTACTTCTCCGTTGCGGAAAACTTGTAACGCAGCCTCGTTCGACCAAATATTTTTTCTGGCACTGCTCCAGCATCACTTGCTTTCCAGCCCATCGAATTTTATTTTCATTTCCTCACTCTCTCACGGATTTATGCAGCGCGAGTTCGCCCCGTCGCTATGAATCGCCTGATAGAGGCGGCGCTTAGGCTCGGTGGAGAATCCTTTTTCGTCCTGACCCCTGTGAATATTCGACAGTATATCCCCGAGTCGAAGGCGAGGCCGCGTTTACGACGGATCGAAGGCTCCATAAAGAATACTTTCTGCACCTGTAAATCTTATTTCGCCGCTCTCTCTTATTCAATAAAACTCCGCGGAGAGAACTGCCATCGTTTATTTTCCTGATAAACATCTCCGTTCCTGCCCGGCAACTTTTCCCACCGCGCACATTTCACCACGAAAACCCCCTCTGTGCATGCCTGCCTGTTCGATTTAATTCGATTTCGACCCCGTTTAAATGGGTAAACATAGGTTTGGATACTGTGTGAGCAAATTTAATTTTTGCGCTGTTTTAGGCTTTTGGAAAAATTCTGGAAAATTTATCGAAGTCTTTATTATGTCACACATGTGTTTGTTAACCCTTTTATGATGGAATTATTGTTTTTAAGAATTTGTTATTTATCTAGGGATCAGCACGTCTAAATTGAGATTAATTTTTGCTCAAGTGGAGCATACGCGTCTCATTGATCACGAAAGGGTTAAGTCCCAAGGAAAAAGGCCCAGGGCTATGCTCTATTTATTTTCTCGTTCCATAACTAATCGCTACAATTTTTTGAATAAAAATCAAAATTCGTTTGGAAGGAATACCAGAATGAAGTTTCGTTTGGGTCACCAATTCCCGAGATAATCTTGTGTAATATTTATATTTTGGCGATTTCGAATTTTACACGATAGAAAAATATCGAATTTTTGTGATAGGCGACTTTAGTATTCTGCAGCGGATTAACGTAGAGTGAGAGCGAGGTCGATTGAGAGCGACTATTATCTTTGGTGATCGAGTACCAATTTTCAGCCAGCTTTTTATGCATCCGTGAAAAATATTGAGAGATTACGCCTGTCAAATCAATCGCCAGTTGAAATTTTCCAACGTTTCGACTATTTCCCGACAACAGGAATAAGCGAAACTCAATGTACATCGTTGGTAAATTTAAAAACTAAAAAAATAGGAGTGAAAATTTATCGTTTGACTAAAGCAACAGTGAAATACGTTTAACCTACATTTTTAGTTCAGTGGAATAAACCGAGCATTTACCATAAACGTATATATCGAAAAAGATTTCCGTACTAACGCATATTAGTACAATTTTCATTCTATTTTCATTTTCGTGTATTCTGAAAACTTCGTATACAGTGTCTTCTCACATACTTCACGTAAGGTGCCTATTTTTATAAATTGATTAAAATAACGAAGACAGAATAATCCCTATTATGTTATGATAGTGAGTCACGGAGTCACCCTAGAAATAGTAATGCAACGATAGAGATAGTAACCCTGCAAAAACAAATTTCTTATCAACTCGCTGACTGGCCCTTCAAAGTCATTTCCAGCAATATGACATTAGAGCCAAGTTCACCTTCTCCCCAAAACCCTCATATCCCAAACCATCATAAATGTACCGACAAAATCTCTTACTTACTATTACATAAAAATCAATCAATCAAAATAAATAAATATTACATTGTAAGAGTATAATCAGCGTTTACTTTCGCACCCGGATTCCAACCGCTATACAGACGCCGTATAATAATTATTCAGCGTGGAAAATCGAAATTTGAAATCCTGTGGAAGATTTGGTCGGGAAGATCGATGGGGATGGCGTTGAATAAACAAGCGGGAGGATCGGCGGAAAGTAAAATATAAACCCAGGATGACGAGGATCGATCGAAAGGCGGCGCGCGTATGCATCTAGGATGAAATCGCCAGACGAATGGCCGCGGTTGGCTTCGGTATGTAACGTGGACGCGATCAAATTTCCCCCCATCGCCGCTGGAAAGAGGAAGTGCATGAAGGTGGCCGGCATCATTTCCGGTGCGCCAGCGTTTAGTTTCCGCCGAATCCGGCGGCTATCTGTATCACTGCGTCATCGTGCTGCACAACTCCGCTCTCTCGCTATGTTCGCCGTTGCAATACCTCATCGATGACTAGAACCAACGCGTCATAGTTGTTGTTGCTGTTGTGTGTTACAGGGTTAACGTTGTCGCATATTACAGATGCGTTGATGGGAGTAGGGTAACTTTGATTAAATAGCGATTAAGAAGTGTTGGAAGTATTTGTTGATTTGGAAAACAACACGTAGTGTTAATAGGTTCTTTATTACAATAATAACAACGAACTGTTTCATTTGTTGGAGTCCTCGGGCTAGCAAAGGGTGCAATAAAACTTAGGTAAAAAAGCAGGGGAATATACGTAGTTTTATTAACTGAAGATGATCGAAACTTCAATACATAAGGTGTTCTCATTCTTTTTTACAGAAGTTACGCTTAGATTGAAACGAAAGTGGGTTACATTGTACGAAGTATTCAACGTGACCTCATATTTTAAGAAATCTACAATAACTTTGTAGAACCTTTTGACCTGAATATACAGAGTGTTCCACTTAGAATGAACACCTAAATTATTTCCACTGCTATTAAGAGTAAGGAAAAATGACTGATTGTGAGAGGAGTTCGTGAAAAGTATTTCAGATTCATTCCAAGATCATCGAAATTTGTTCGCAGATTATTTAATCTTGCAATGACAATGAACAGAAAAATTATCCTGTGTTCATACACAGCCTCAAAACGGTACAACATTCTCAAAAACACACTCAACATTATATATCACAGAAACGTTTAAAATAACAATCAATACCATCCTCTAAATCACCAGCTTTTCTCTCCAATTCACATTAACAATATTCTCCCTCGTTAAAAAGAATTCCCTTCAATATAACACATGTACCATTACCCACCCCGATAAATCACCTGTTCCTCCATTCGAAAATTAACCCTTTGAATTATCTGACAAATCACATTTCTAATACACTGTCAAACGTTCACATCTCCCCTTCTAATTCAACGACGATCAACGAACAAATCTCTGCAACGCTTTCCACCTACCAATTCCAGTGTCGGCACGTGGAAAATAGGAGGAGGAAGTGGAGGAACAGAGAAGAAAAGAAGGAGAAAAATAAAAATAAATCGGGGCAACTCGAAGCGACGTTCAGCCGCGAAACTCGCGATTCCACGGAGCAGAGTGATCGCGCGGCCGATGAATCACGGATAATAAGCCCTCGAAATCCTGTTTCGCGGATATGAGGCCGAGGAGGACGTGCCTCCACTCGTCGTGATGAGCTCGCCAGCAAAGAGAGAGCTGATTATTCGAGCTTAATGGAGCAGAGGGGGCGGCCACGGGGCTGAGGAAGGGGGGCAGCGCAGACGGGGGGTTTAATAGCGGGCACGAAACAACGCCAGGACGTCGATCGATAAAAGTGGCTAGTTTATTTTCCAGGGGCAACGTGGCAAAGAGAGAGAGAAGAAAGAGACCGCATTACGAAAAAAAGGCATCAGTCAAAGGAGGAGGTGAAGAAAGATGGAGAAAAGAAAGAAGGTGGAAGAAGAAGAAGAAGAGGCGCAACTCGACTTCTTCATGGGTACCCCGTCGAAGAAATTGCTTGTCTTTTTTCGCTTAGTCGACTAATTTTGGCTGCTCGAAAGCGTACTCCGCCAACGGACTTGCCTAAAAGAACAGAAAAAGTACCGCGATGTACAGCTTCTCGTAATTAGTTCCGATGAGCCGGTGCTTTCCTATTGCGCCAAGGGTTCGAATCTTTCTTCTGGTTTCCGGAAGACTTTGTCTCGCGAGTTTCTGCGAGGTGGAGGAGTTTCGAGGTACGTCGAGATTTCTACATCGGCTATTAGTGATTTCGAAAGAATCGAACGCGCCACCTACAGGCGAGTTTCGGTATGAGTATAACTTCATATTGTATCCACTAGGTGACACATTGTATAAGCTGTTTCTCGCTAGTATAATTTCCACCATGGTGTATATGAAGGCTAGGAAAATAGTGGAGGATATCGATTCTCGGCGTTATGGCTAAGATCAAAGTGTAGTATCTGTTCTTATCAGCTTAATATCTGATACACTCCCCATAGGGGAGTCAGAATGTTAATCTGATTTTTGGAAACTGATGGAGTTGTGGAGCTCGCTCTACCTTTGTTGCGAGTCAACCTGGCATTGCAGTGTCGCCGTGATTTGGCTTAATTATTTAATTAAAAACGTAAAATACCTTTTAGGAAGTTTGTTTAACAATGTATATTTTAATTAATATAGCAAATAATTTTAGATCCGATTAATAAAGTTTCAAATTGAAACATTTTAAGAGCTCTAAACGGTTACTACTTTGTGAATTGATATTTAAGATTAAAATTATTTAATGTTGACACTCGGACGGGTCAGTTCTGACCCCACTCTTGACGTGTAAAACGGTCGCTCCTTCGATTCTTGATGCCCTGCGTCGTTTGTTTATGTTACAGTAATAACGAAGTGCACGTGTCTCAAAAAATGCATTTAAATAATATATAGTAACATAAATCAATGACTCTAAACAAAACAAAAATATATTTGAGCCCAGACTGACCCGGTCTGATGACCTGATCTGCATGTAGAATTCTCTCAATAGTAAATGCATTATTATTTTCTGCATTCATCATAACTGAAGCAAACATTTAAAATAGTTTCCTTCAAGTGAAACACCCTCTATTCCAACGAAAGAATCAATTCTGAACGAAACTCTATTTCCTTATCTCCATAAAACTGATCTCGCGTTTGCACCAACTATACATATCTCCATACACAAAGGTACGGAAAACGGGGCGAGGCGAGACGGAAGTCGCAGTACAAAGGACAGATAGGATGGTCCTCTGAGACGTCGTGTCCTCTCTCGCGATGCTCTGAATCGAGCATAGGGACAGCAGAGAGAAAGTCCTCCCGTGGCGAAATTAAGAAAAAGTCGGCCTCCTTGGCCCCTTGGCCGGCTACGTGTCCGGGTCGTGCGCCCGGAAAGATTGCAGATGTCGCATAATGAAGCCGTTACACGAAGGACACACGATCCAACTCCTCTTCCCTTCTCTCTCGCCAGTGCATAGAAACGAGAGTCCTCGTTTCCCTCCCGATAAAAGCACGAGGAAAAAGGGAAATAAGAACGATGGACTTCGGTCCTCCACCCTCGATTCTTCTTTGGCCAGCCACGTATCGGGATCCATGAAAGTCAAAGCCGGAAGCTAACTCACGTCTCTGGCTGGCTGATCCTCAGAGAGAAATTATACGACGGGGGAACGATGCATCTCTCGTTTGTCCAAGATCTGTTCTTTCTTTGATGGGTTTCTTGAACGTTCGTCGCTAGGGTATATTGTATTCTTGAGTGACGTTATCTTGTCGGGGTTCTATCGATTCTGCTCGATCAAAGAAGGTTTTGGGTACGTTGATTGTGGAAAAGTATGTTGGAACCGAGAGAAAATTCGAACACCGATTAGTTGATCGAAATAAGCTGAACTAACGTCGTCAAATTTTTCGAAATTGCTTGCAGGTCAACCTCTGAATTTTCCTTTCTCTTTAGAATCGTTTGAAAGATGTGTCCTTTTAACGAACTCTTCTGAGGCAGAAAATAAGTCACACGAAGCTAAGTCGAGTGAATGTAACTAGTCAGAAATAAGGGTGACTGTTTTTCACTAGGAATTAAAACTGTACTCGAATAACTTTTGTTTTAAAAATCACAAAAGTTAGAAAAATCAAATTACAAAAATTATTGTAAATGTTAAAATTGCCAATAATCACATCATAGTATGCAATATGTTAAGAATATTTTCTTTCTTGATTTTATACTCCTTAAAATATCGTGTAACGTATGAAGCAATTAACGTGTGTTCTCATTTTTCTCATTTCAGGTAAGAATCTTAAACGGCTACCAACACTAGTTAACAAATGCGCAGGAGAGACTAACTGGATGAGTGGGCAGATCATTTCCACCTTGAACATTTTATACGCGAAGATTTGTTCAACGAAGTCGTGCATGTAAGGTGAAAAACAGTTTCTAAAATATTCAAATGAAATAATCAGTATGCGTTAGGCGGATGGTAGAACGATATAATAAATTTAGAGGATCGCCTGTTTACACTGATACTTAACGAGTTCGTGTCAATGAATATCTACCGGTCTCTGTTTCTTTTTTCTTGGTACAACTCGTTAGGAATCGTCGGCGACCCTTTGAATCACCCGCATAAGAATGCTGACAATTAATTAACGTTCAACGCGATAATGCAGCGTGATTGTGGCTCTAACTGAATTAAGACGGAATTCCAAGATTGCACGGATAAGCGAAGCCGTTAATTCAACCCACTGAATAATTTTATGACTTCCTTACTGTTTCTTTACAATTTCCCCACCATCGTATCTCATTTAACCAGCGGACATACCAACTAAAACCTACATTACACTCGTACCAGATAGGAAATACATTAATTTGTGCAGTAATAATCGCATAATTACAATTTCATATATTTTATCGGATTCCAATGGTTTCGCAATTACCATTTAAATAATAGCATGTAAATTAAAACGCAATTAATTCTTAAATATTGCTAATTAACCGGGAATTATTCTACGTTCTATGTAATATTAAAATAACATTTAGAAAATTCACTTAAAAGTTGTAATCAACTTTAATCCTTGGTCCATTTGTTTCCTTTTAAAATCACGTGAAAAATAGTATAAACTATTTACTTCAAATTTAATAAAAAGTAAAATTGAACTTTGTAATTCTCCGGTGTTAAACTTCATGTTTATCAGACCCCAGGAGACTTCATTTCACCGGGAGTTAAATAAATCCCGGGAAAAAAGAAGCGAGAATCGATATCAGAAATCAATTTGAAGACGCAAAGTGTCCACGGTCATTCGTGTTGGCCGAATAAGGCTCGAGGCTGAAGGGGGACGGAACTTTGGGAGGTCCGGTCGCGCGAGAACCGGCTTCGTCCTTGGCCAAATCGTCGTCGAGGTCACTACGTACCATTCTCGCCTCCTTCCTCGTTCTGTCGACTCCCTCTCCGGTACACATTGGTGTTTCGGACAAACCGGGTCCCTTTTCGTGGACCCAGCAGGCGACTTGGCCTGAACGAGAGGCGAACGAGTACCGACGATACATCACGCGACGACCAGAAATCCCATCCGGCCCACTAAACGGACTGAACGAGGAGCAGCGGGACAACAACCGACTGGTGAAGAGTACGCAGAGGCAGAGAAAGAGGAAGAAAGAGAATAAGAGAGAGAGAAAGAATGACGCAGTAGGTTCTCCTCCTGTGGCGGCTTTTGAACACCCAGCGAGACCGCGGGCCACTGTATCAAAAGGACCGTGAAAACGTCACCGCGGGACTAACTGATATTTATGAGTCACTTTTGCGCGACAAGCTTTCGGCCCGTCGCCGATTGGTGGTTTGCTCAAATTTGGCCCTCACGTCCAGATTCGACGTCGAGAGGTTCCGCGAGGATCTCTAACCGAGTGAACATGTTTGACAAAGTACGAGGGCAAATGTCATGAAATGAAAAGAAGGATTGTTTCAGCGTCAAGTTGTTGTGATATTTGTGTGTATCTGCAGAAGAGTTGATTTAAATTTAGCAAGGTTTAGAGAGAACTGCAAATCATTACTCAAGAATGTGGATCCACTCAGCTGTGATAACTATCTTACACTTTGAATTTAGCACCATGCCATTTCTTTTTGTTAAGACTTGAAGGAGAATCTTAGGGATTTCCTGCAGATAATGAATTTAAAATTCCTGTGGATTCGTATTTTGATGAACTCGCAAAAACAGGAATTTTAATTTGTGTTAATTTTTATTTAATTGGTACCTTTGCCCATTAGAAATTTTATTTCGTTGTTTCTCTGTATACGACACTCATCTAATTGTTCCTTTCGAATCCACACAATTAACCGAACAAGATTATCAGCGAGAAACACTCACTCCTAATAGGAACCTGTTAATCCAAATACCTAGACACTATTCTATCTCAGAACACATCTATCTCCCCCGAAATCCTAAGAATTCCCCGATAGGTCTCAACTATCTCAGTCACACACCGCCAATAAATAAAACTTACACATTACACAAAATTTCATCCACGATAAATAAACCCAGGAAATCTCTTACACATTACACACGACTTTACCCGCAATAAATAAAACCGTACACGTTTACAAGTACCTAACATTCTCCAGAAAAATCTCTGGAAATATCACAACTCCTCACCAAAACCCAACTCGGTTCGTGCTTACCAAAATTCCTCGTGGTCCAAAGTGGGTCCCCCGTTTAAGACGCGTCTGCCACGCGAGATGCACTCGCACATGGCCGGTTCGAATGGCCACACGATCGTCGACCTGAAATTCCATAAAGCCAGACAGAGAGAAGGGACAAAAGGCAGGGAAGAAAGAAAGAAAAGAAGGATACGGGGATGAAGAGAACGGGCCAACGGGGGTTCCCTCTTCGGATGCGTCGCTCGCAAATCAGAAATGCTTGGCGCGTCCGTGTCGGGGCCTGGTTGGAAGATATCGGGCCAGCATCTGCTCTCGAGTCCTCGTTCGGGACAGTGCTCGTGATCCTCGAGCCACGGTAAAAATGCTCCGGTTCTGCTGTCCCGCGCCGTGACTTCTTATCCCTGACAAAGAAGAAGAACGTCCCGAGGAACAGAGAGGACACGTTTCTAAGAGAATGAAATTGACGGAGAGAGAAAGAGACAGAATAAAGAAGAGCAGGGAACAAGAAGAAGTATATAGCGTGTATGTGTGTGTTGGCTTTTGTAACGTTTATCCCCTCGATGCCAGAGAGAAAGACGGAGAGAGTGGCTCCGTTCTTCCTCCAGGGACTACAAATAGCTTGTCAGTTGGATCATAATAGAGACCCGGGATCGGGAGATAATCTCACGCTGCGGAGTATCTAGCTCCGTGTTGTATTCCCGCCAAGTTGGTCCCGCTTGCCGGTGGAATGGGTGTATCGAAGGATTTGCCTGAGACTGCTTGGCCTCGTTGTTTCGGACCCGATCTTCTACGATGTCGAGATACGGCCGGTGGTTCGATATGAGAACTGTACCGCGGCCAGTCCTTGCGGATGGATCAAAACGGTTTAGAGAGAGGTTTTTCGGAGGAAATACGATGTTAAGATTCATATGGTTTATGATTGCAGTGGTTGGATACTGGATTTTCAATTATTATAGCCACGTCGTGAAGGAGATTTTACTTCATTCGTAATTTTATTATTTTCTCAATTTGAATTATAACAATTCTCGACCACTGTGCAGGGAATTTAAAACTAATATTGATTCGTTATGAATTAATTTTCGTAAAATTTGACAAAGATTCTTTCCATGACAAATGGTAAAAACATTTAAGACAGTTTTTTTAAAATTGAAATTTCTCAAGTTATGTCATCGCCAGTTTCAAGAAGCAATGTGTAATTTTAGGTAACTCACAGTGGGCGCTAACGCGACACAAAATAAATCGAAATAGAACAAAGAAACGAAAAGTAAGATTCGTAGATATACAATCTCCAGCCACGACATCTCGAGGTAAGGAGCCAGGGTTTCCTGAGCATTACTGCGAACAATCCAAGGGAATATTGAGGTCACCTGGGACTACTGTTAACCGGGGAAAGATCGAATCGCGGCTACAAAGCCGAAACCCTATTAAACCGCCAGCACAGTTTAAATCACATTACGATCGAGAACTACGAGTCGATTTTGCGTCCGATCTAGTGATGGCTGTTGTTACGTATGAAAGTGGAGTCGTGACTCGACCGTGAGTCGTATGCCACGCCGTTTTCCCAATGGCGAAACGACAAATTCCTGAGAGAGACACGTTCCAAGGGATTGCCGGAGAAGTGAATTTTCAGCGAGTTAAACGCCGTCTCAAATGTCACGTAAATGTAACGTAGAAATTCCTACGAGTCGATTAATACATTCCAATGAGTAAATATCATAAATTATGAATTTAGTTTTCATATATTAGTAATCAAAATTTATTGATGGAATAAAAAGTTTGTATAATTTTAGTTAATTAGCAAATAACAAAGATTACTTCACTCATAAAAAATACTATAAAATTCCATTAAACCATCAGAAAGGTTAGAAGAACGAATACTCCAAAATCGACAGAATAAATTACCCTATTAATTAATAAATATTCCACTAATGATGGTCAAAAGCGCCGTTAAGCGGTTATGTCGTTCGGCGAACGTATAAAATCGAGAGACGGAACGAAGAACGGAAGGCGGCATACAGAACAAAGTGCAGCGAGCAGGCTAATGACGACCAAGTCCCCGACGATCGTACGAGATAATCTCTCGTGGGTTCACTAAGAGTCCGGTCGATCGTAGAGCCGCGGCTATGCAAAACGAACCAGAGGTTATGAGGCCTCTGACGCTGTAGGAAGTCTAGACTTGATTGCCGTCGTGACCGATCGGTGGTATAGGGTCCACGAACTTCCTGCTTCGATGGCTCCAATTCTTTGCGAACCTTCCCTTTTCTGTCGCGATTGCGTGAGATCCTTTTTCTTTCTCTTCTCAGGCTTAGGTTTCGAATAGAGTTCGGAACGAGATCGAAGTAAAACTCAAACAGTTGTCGACGTTCACAAATTGAATGAGAGATATGTTGCAAGGTTTTTAGATGTTCTTTTGTGTTTTCAATTAAATGATTGAGCCAATCCCGGCGGTACTGCAATGCCAGGCTGACTCGCGACAGAGGTAGAGCAAGCTCCAACAACTCCGTCAGTTTCCAAAAATCAGATTAACATTCTGACCCCCCTATGGGGGGTGTATCAGATATTAAGCTGATAAGAACAGATACTACACTTTGATCTTAGCCATAAGGCCGAGAAGCGATACTCTCCACTATTTTCCTAGCCTTCATATACACCATGGTGGAAATTATACTAGCGAGAAAGTCCTTGTGGAATGTGTCACCTAGTGATAGTATTCTGAAGTTATATTCATTTTGCAACTGCTCTGTAGATGGCGTATTTCATTCTTATGATATCACTATAGTTAATTTAGAAATTTCATTATTATTAGCTATCACTTTTGCATTATTATAAAATAATTAACACATTATTCGTTAAAAAATTTTATTAACTGACAAATTGTCAGCAAAATTTGTATATTCTTGAAAATTCTCATGAAAAACAGAAAGTGTTTTTAACATGGAAGTGAACATCTATCATAAATTATGTAAACTTTGATCATTTTCTATTAATATACAGAAACAAAATAAATCATTCAATTTAAACTGCATATTGCAAATAGAAAACTATAACCGATTCCTTACGATCGTTGAAACAATTCCATCTCCCTAAGGCTCAACGTCGTCGTCGAAGGTAAAATACGTTTTCAGAGGATCAGTTCAGTCCTTTTGCTCCTGGTGAACCCGTACTGGTTGTCCACGATTTATCGAGCCTTGGAAGATTGCGTCTCCCAGGAAGATTGCAATAACTTTCGCATTATTACACGAGTCTGGCAACGATCCCATCTCGTCGGACAAGAGAGAATGCTAACTTTTCGAAATAAGGTCAAATTTCTGACCTCTTCGAACCTTCTCTAATCTCAACGACACTTTTATTCTATCCGCTGAAATTCAACGAAATCCTCGTTGCGACAATCCACGAGAATATTTTATCTCTTTAACGAAGAGAATGATTACGAATCTCAAAGAAAAGAAAAAACCAAAAAAAAAAGGAATAGAAACAGCATTCTGATTTAACCAAGCAGTAGAAATAAGTGTAATTGGTAGTCTGCTCGAACCGAGGACTACAATTTTTGCGCCTCTTGACTCTTCTACTCGTTACGAGCCATTTATTCGTCGTTAGTATGATTGGTTTTAAATGGAAACCCGGTGGATTCAGTACACTCGATTATATTAAACTTTTTTCCCCGGCTATTATAACCAGACGTGGAGAGCATGAAAAAAAAAATTCAATCACCCTAAATCCTTTTTACACGTCTGAGAACGACTTCTTTTTTTTCCTTCTTTCTAGCCCGATGAAATTACATTCGCAACACCTATTATTTCTATAAAACATCGTCCTTAATGTCCCATGAAATATTGCTCGAAATACATCGAGCTATTATTAAGCCTCCTTGTTAGCTACCTATAATGTGAATTCATTTTTTCCTCTGAGTCTCTCCTCTAATCTTATATCTCCAACCTCAAAGTACGTAATCTGTAAACTTCTAAGGAGCCTAAACCAACGATCGAACGATCTAACGCGATCACAAGTGGGACGTTTCTCTCGTTACGATAAATTGTAATTTATTGCTCAAGGGCGGTCGTTCTTGGAACAGGAGGAATACTTCCCTCAATACGTGGTCCTGAAAGACACAAATACACACATAGATCTATGGTCGGATACATCCCCGTCGGTAATGACGTCACAAAGCGGCGAGTCCGAAATTCGATTATCATATCTGGCTCGTGCATCGACTCGCGGCTTTCGCAAGAGTGGTGTTCCTCCGCGGCGACGTATCGTCGGAGAATCTAAATCGAAAGTGGCCTCACTGGCACGCCCCCGCGACAAATGTCTGACGAAGATGGGGAACGTGAGCCAGTTAATTTATGGTTGGAGAATTTTTCTTCCCCGCTGGGCGGGGCTGTCGTTCAAATTGCCCGCCATTTGTCTTTTCGAAGCGTCAGAATTTCCACGTTCGACCGCGTTCGAATGTGCTCTCGTAGGCGATTTCTGGTTTAATCGTGTATATACCCCTTTTGATGCGTTGCTTAAACGGTGAATTTAAATTAATCACGGTTACCCGTGACCCGAATAATTTTTTTTAAAGTGTAATTCAAGGTAACGAGGAATTTTCGTGATAGGGAAATTTTGAAATTTGGAAGTTTGAAAAAATTATTAATCCTTGCTTCTCTCATTGAAATGTATAATTGTAACTACCCTAATTTTTCTTCTCATGAACGAAGAAAAGTCGGATTAATGATAGTGATTTCTCATGTCATTTTTACAAAATATATAAGAAATTTAATTTTCTCGGAATTGAGTTTTTTCTAATTTCTTTTTTTAATTTAGAAAATTTCATAGTGAATGTTAATCAATTGTTAAGTCCAATGTAATCACGTCCCTTTTAAACTGACCAGTGTATCACATTATTTTAAAAACTAAGAATTTTTCTTTATGAGTATTTCTTTGCTGGAAATCTACTTTTTTTCCATTATATTGGAACACCAAGAATTCAAATTAATTTCGATATACCATATATCAATTAGTGTACTATATTCTCACAAGAATTCTTCGATTAGAAATATACTGCAGCCTTTCGTGTGAAATTCTAGGCACAACCCGCGGTAGCAATACTGACATTACCATATACACGACTGGCAAGAAGTATTTTAATCAAACAGATCGCAAAGATCCCATCGCGTTAGTTCGCCAGATATTTATTTCATTCGGTTCGAGTCAAAGTGAAACGTATTGCACATGCATGCTTCAAGTTACTACTCGGACTCTGTCGTCGGATAATCGTGATCTATTCGTTCCCGTTTCCCCACCGACCCACAAACGTTATACTCTCTATATCAGCGTGTCGGTATTTACATAAATCATGACCGCACTGCTGCAGTTTTCCAGCCTGCCTCTGGAAATACGCGTTGATCCCTTTTACGGTAAGTGCGGCTATATTTCCTCGGTGGGAAACGTCACAGGGTTTTGAACATATAGAAGAAATATTTGCAACGTATCACAGAAATGTTTAACTAGAGGAGACTTTTTCTATTAATTTTGTTTCGCTTTCCGTCTTACCTTCTCACATCTAGGAATTTATTATTAGGTTCGGTCGATCGTAAGACACTTTGTCAACTTCGTTTGGTAAATGTGCAATTTTACAGCTTTCTCGATAGGTCTCTTACGTTGAAAATTTGTAGCTGAAATGTAGAAAATTACTTACAATTAGTTACAGTTACTTAGTATTACCGTTAATTTGCTGACATTTTTTCTGCTGGGAAAATTGAAAATTTTTAATTTGTCAGTTGATATTTTTTTGGTGATTCAGTTACAAGATAAATGAACAAATTTGTCTAATTTTCATATTATTAAATAGAGGGAAAAATAGAAGTTCATAAATAAAAATATCATTTTCGTAAATTTGGTTTTTATATTAATTTTCATGGTTTCAATTTTTTTCATTATTTCGTTATTCATCTTCCTGCAGCTCACGCTATCTTCAGCGAGTAACATCCTCTTGAACCATTACACCCTATACCTGAATATCACTTTCACCCTTGATTAATCATTGCACGTAATTCCACGAACAGGAGCGACCACTGAAGACGCGAATTTCGAACGAAAACCAGTCCGTTTAATTTTAAAGGTTTCCCGTTCTCCATCGAGACAATGCACAGCAAAGACAGTGGCGCCTTTCATCGATCGTCGAATCGAATGATCCGCCTCGTTTCACAGACAGAACAATCGCTCTTTCCCCTTTTTCATTCATCTTCTCTCTCTCTCCCTTTCCCTTTTACATCGATCCCTCTGTTTTCATGCGCGCAGCTTAATTATCAGCTGACAGAAAAATACCAGCAGAAACACGCTTTTTCTTCTTATTTTTTGGATCGTCTACGAATTATATCGAATGACAAGGAATCAGAAAATGGGGGAAACATCATTTGCTGCGATGAAATCTGGCTGATTAATTCGATGTGTTTTTTTCATCTTCCCTTTTTGTTTTCCTCCCTCTTTGAAAATTCGTTGACACAAATTCATCGAAAAAGCGTCGCGGGCGCTCCCTTTCAATTGCTCGTTCAAGGTTTACCAGCACGAGTCCGGTGGCGGTTTGGCGAAACGATTAAAGCACGAGGCAAGCTTTGATATCCGGTGATCCAAGGGGGCGAGCTCCGCGTTCCAGATTTTTAATTAACAAGGCGATCTTTGTACGTCGCCTCTGTCCAGACTTTTTCTCGCTCAAACGGAACTAACCGGCTCACGACGAGAGAAAAAAAACTCCCTTTTCGGTGCACGCGCCTTTTCAGCAAGTAAATTTCGTGTAATTGAAGGGAGAAAGGGGATCGAAGAAATCGGGGTAATCGAATTATTCGCCGTTTAACTCTCGCGGAAATTGGGTCTTTCGTGATCGTTCCATCTCTTGGATGAATTGAAGAATATTTTGCAGCTGTTAGTATTTTTTTTCTGGAAAGTTGGATATTTTTCACGATTTTTGTTTATGGAAATTCAGACCAAAGATAGTTAAACAGATATTTTTAATGTGTTTTGAAAATTAAATTCTTAATTTGTGGAATATTATAGAAAATTAGATTTTTTCATCTTTCATGATCAAATTTAGAGCTCTATAGTTCATTATTTATTGAATAAATAATGCAGGTGTGTGTTGTCTCTTTGAAGATATTTTATGTTTTTAATTGAATGTGATTGAGCCAAATCCCGGCGCTACTGCAATGCCAGGCTGACTCGCGACAGAGGTAGAGCAAGCTCCAACAACTCCGTCAGTTTCCAAAAATCAGATTAACATTCTGACTCCCCTATGGGGAGTGTATCAGATATTAAGCTGATAAGAACAGATACTACACTTTGATCTTAGCCATAAGGCCGAGAAGCGATACATTACAAAGTTCTCACTGCCTTTTTATGTACCGTCGAGGAAATACAACTTGCGAGAAAGTGCTTGTGGGATGTGTCACCTGGTGGTGTAGTCTGAAGTTATGTCTATCCTGCAACCCCTCATACAGGGTGAGTTTGATTCTCATAAAATCAATTCTCTTAAACTTCAATAATTGACAAGTATCACAGTTTGAATTTTATAAAATAAAATAATTAACATGTTAATTATTTACAGAAAAATAAAGATTTACACCTGGAATCCAATTGTTTTATCCCTATTTTTTCACGATTACGAAGTGAGAAAAATCCAATTCTATTAAAAGCAATATTACCAATGAAAATACAAGTTCAGACAAACAATAAGAGGCATTAAATCAGGTGTGTCCAACCCGCTGCCCGATGGCCACACGTTGCCCTATAGAGCTACTAATGCCATAATATCACAAACTTATAACATTATTATAAAATTTTTAGTGAATTTTCATGACTCGATTGCGCTATAATAAAAAATAAAAAAAATTTTGTTACTTATACACATTAACTATATTATATATAGTCGGGGCCACGATATAGCGAGGTCGTAAAATCGGTTAGGCGTCAAAGTAAACATGTTTTAGCTGCCGGGACCCCGAAATTGACTGAAATACGAGCAGATAAGTACTTGAAACCATGGTCAGGACCGTACAAAGAATTCTTGTATCCAGCGAAAGTCAAACTGATTCTAATATATTTACTGAAAATTGAGTTCAGCTAGGACAATTTAGGGCTTTTTTCTTCTGGGAAAAGCCGCTTTTGGAAGTACGGTTACAAGTAAAGGTCTTATTGAGGTCTTTAACATCTTCATTTACCTGCTCGTGTTATATACAGATAGAAAATGCAAAAGGATTGTGTAGCTTTAATATTAACATATTTTCCATTTGTAAATGAAATACCATTTTCTACTTGAAGTACCAAATCATATGCTACCATTCGTTTATTGTTGGAACCCTCAAACAGACTGCAACACACGGCCTTGAGTGCCGCAACATCAATCGGTGCCGATTCTTCAGAGTTTAATTTACGACCTCGCTATATCGTGGCCCCAACTATACATAAAACGAATGTGAAATATTTTACAATAATCCTACTTCAAAAAACAATGCAAAAATACAGAATAAAGTTATTATTAGATTATAATCAGCTAAAGTAAATTGGTCACAAATTACATCAAGCGTTCTTGATTTTTTGAAATACTTCCAACTCGCACAAAATAGAACGTAATCTATATAAACATGTATTATTCATATTTCTCATTATTTATTCATTTCATAACAAAGAAATCGATGAGATACGATTTATCCTTCTTAAAACCGTTCTTCTTTCTATGACAAAATCATATGCATAACCTGTCGTAAAAAGCTGTTCGACCACTCCCAAACCATCAGCAGCCCCAAAGCTACCCAATTGTCTCGCGATTGGCTTTGAAGAGCCGTCCAAATCAACCCTTCAGGCCTGGTAGGCTGGCAATTCGACACTCTGGCATGCGTAAACACAGGCCTCGAAAGCCAGTAGAGGAGGAGACGTCCTAATGAATCGCGCATGCCGCGTTGCGCAACAGTGTTCGCCTTTCAGCAATCCCACTGTACGTCAATGGGTGTGTAAGAGCATGCGTGAGGGGTGAGGAGCCTCTGCATTTCGACACATGGCTGACAGTTTGTGAGACAGGACGAATAGGGTGAAAACGACGAGGGTGGAGGACGTAGTGGGCCGAACTGAGTGATAAATGAGAACACTCTGTCGTTCGTAAGTATCGAAACATCCTTTATGTTCGTACAAAAACCAATTCAGTAGGTATATGATCGAAATCATTATGTATTCATTCGTAAAATTTTAGGCTGAATTAAAAAAAGACTAAATTCAGGCTGGATAATATTTCTTTTGGGTTTTAATAATTTTGTAATAATTGTTTAGCTTCGCTTCACATTTGATAAATGTCTTAATATTTATGAATGGGAGTGTATATATTTTGTATTTTGTATTTCGTGCTTGAGAATGATTGCATCAGGTTTGAGCGAAAAAATATTTACTGCTTTTTAACTATTTCATTTAATACAAATAATTTTTTACTTTGAGTTTTTGTGACATTTCTTCAGTGGT
>NW_017100616.1:216093-241301 GCF_001263275.1 Habropoda laboriosa
TGGGACTTTCCCAGGGAAAAGGGGCTACTTAAGGGAGCCCCGAAAAAGGCACGAGGCCTTTTGTCGTAGACCTTCTTTGCACGCGCATCACATAGTATATATAGTTGGGGCCACGATATAGCGAGGTCGTAAAATCGGTCAGACGTCAAAGTAAACATGTTTTAGCTGCCGGGACCCGAAAATTGACAGAGATACGAGCAGATAAGTACTTGAAACCATTGTCAGGACCGTACGAAGAATTCTTGTATCCAGCGAAAGTCAACTGATTCTAATATACTTACTGAAAACTGTATGCAGCTAGGACAAATTAGGGTTTCTCCCTCTGGGGGAAGCCGCTTTTGGAAGTACGGTTACAGGTAAAGGTCTTATTGATGTCTTTAGCATCTTAGTTTATCTACTCGTGTTATATACAGATAGAAAGTGCAAAAAGATTGTGTAGCTTTAATATTAACATATTTTCCATTTGTAAATGAAATACCATTTTCTACTTGAAGTACCAAATCTTATGCTACCATTCGTTTATTGTTGGAACCCTCAAACAGACTGCAACACACGGCCTTGAGTGCCGCAACATCAATCGATGCCGATTCTTGAGAGTTTAATTCACGACCTCGCTATATCGTGGCCCCAACTATACATATCTCATATAGCCCAGGCGGGTCAAAAGGTTGGACACCCACACTCCAAAGAAATAATCATTCACCTACAATAAGTTTTATCCAATTTTCATCAAAGTGTTTTATCTAATCTTTATCGCCTTCCATCGGCAACATCCCAGTGTCACGCCAGAGAACCCCGAAGAAAGAGCATCCATAGCTGAATTCAGCCAGAATTTCCTGCGTCGATGGCGGATCAAAAAAAAAAGTGGGGGTTCGGTCTCTGTAGAGAAGTTCGCGAGCACCGAGTACCCACGTCGTCGAGCAAAGTCTGACGCTCCCGCTGAGTGACTGACAACATGTTCCCCCCTCGTGTTCTTTCTTTCGTGCTTTCTTCCTTCTCTTCTTTCGCGACACCCGTTCCTCTCTCTGGTCGGATCGTACGAGTAGCCGAGGGCTCTTGCTTGCCCGGGCCCTTGCTGCGTTCTTCTTCCCCTCTCGAATCACAGAATCGCGACTCCGTCGTTTTTACCGCACCGCTGCCTGTCTTCATCCGTTCGTCCATGCCGCTGCTCAATATGCTGGCAGACTCGCTTATTTAGGGCCGGCCATAAAGGAACAATGATGTCGTACTTTGTCAACGACCGGCCGGGTTTGCTTAATTGAGTCGAATCTTGGAAGGCGTGCGAGCTTTTTTGTCCTGATCGAGGGGACAGGCTCATTCTCTCGCGCGCCTTTCAACATAGTGAATAACTCGACTACGAGTTCTTCGTTTCATTTTTCGAGGATTGCTCGTGAAAGGTGTCGAGTGAAATTGTCTTTCTTCTTTTCTCTTCTAGTTTCTATTCTTTCGATCGTTTTGTTATTTTTCTTGGTGGTTGGAGAGGTTCGTGGGAAGTACTGTGGAGGGTTATGATGGCTGCTTTTGGTGGATTTGATAAAATTAGGTATAATTTCGTTGATACTTTCATAGGTAGGTTTTAATTTTAGTGTAATTGTGTGTAGTGGATGTTGCACGTGTTAATGAGTATCATTAGTCAGCACGAAAAAGTTTATTACTATTAAAATGATTATGAATTATTCAGTAGGGACGAGGTAAATTATTCCAGGAAGCAGTGAATCAATTTAAAATATGAAATCCTCATCCGTTCAAAATGTAATTGGCCATTTTATTTAGACTAATTAAACAGAAACACACTTACTATCTCTAACATGTACAGTGTGATTCAGCTTGAAATTACTCAGGTAGAAAGATTTCCTTTCGTTCAGTCACCTCAGAAATAAATGACAATATATCGACAAATCAAAACGTGTAAAAAGTAATCCTTTAAGTAATCCTTGGTCTCACTACCACGTTCAGTTTTCCATCGCAAAAGGCGCGAAAATCGATGCACCCCGAGTCAAAGTCGATCGTCTACCAATGAATGAATCAATTTTCCCTGCCTTTCGGCGTTTCGAACGAGAAACGATCGCGTTACCGTTGTTCTCAGTTTCCTCACCCAACTTCTACCGATCTGTTTCCGCTCGTTTCGCGTTGAAAGTTATTCTCAGTGCACGCCAATCGAACGATTACATTAGAACGTCAGGGGAATTGTATTTATAGCGATGCACCGCGATAGTTCGGCGTAGCCAGGAAGCGAAATTAAATTAGTTCCGCAGTTTCGATTTTCGAAGTCACGAGCAACTCTTTCGCATCAGAAGCGGATAAGTTTCGCGAAACGTTCAATTTCTCCTTCTATCAGACTCTTAGGCGACCACCTGGGTTTCCGATATTTATAAAAAGCAGGCTGATCGCGGAGCGCGTTGCTTTCTTGGTTAAAAAGAAGTTCAAGATGAAGTTGAGAAACGGTGAATTGTTATAAATTAGGAAAAAGTATAGACGTTCAAATGAGAATTAATTTGCGATAAATAAGATGCTGTTTCAAATTGTGTCATTGTTGTATTTAATTCTTGAATTCAATAACACTGACACTCACACTCTTTTTTCCCTTTTTATGACCAGTAAGACACATGTCTTTGTCTCACATGTCTTAACACTTATTTATTCGGAAACAAAGCACGATACGAAAAAATTTTATTCTTCTTTTTCGACTTTTTTTTGCATGTAGAGCCAGCCCCTTGCCGCTTGTACCACCAGTTCGGAAACTCTCTGTAGGTGTTAAGAATCTAAGTCAAAATAATTCGAAGGATAGTGGTAGCGAACGTGTTATGATTTCCATAAATATGTACACACAAAAACCGACTCAAAGTACCCAATAATCCGTCATAATCACCCACGACAAGAATATCTAAGAAAATCATAGCGCACAACTTCGATCAATCCTAGCAATTCTTCAAACAGCTTCGTGGAAAACATCAAACGGAACGCGGTATAATCAAAGAGTACTCAAGAAAACTGGGGGTTGGGGAAATTGTGAAAGTGGTCCGGACGTCGAACAGATGTCGAACAATTACGAATCAATTGGTTCGCCGGCGAAATCCAGCTCCGCACGAATTCCCGGTAGGATGAACAATCAAATCGGAACGAGTGTGTTCCACATTCCTCGAAACGAACGGAGAAACGTGAATCAACAGCGTGTTCGATTCGCCATCCAACCCCCCTTTTTCTTTTGCTCCATTCCCCCCTTCTCGTCGACACGTCGATCGATTTCCCTTTTTCCGAACAGAGAGAGTACAAGCACGCTTCCGTTCCTCGACACGATCGATCCGAAGCGAGCAACGCGACGAAAAGTAGCCGATGTTACACGTTCCTTCGGGTCCAATTCGATTCCGGCCAATTTATGTCGCTCGTACGTTCCCCGCGCGTAATTACTTCAATCGTGAATCGAAGAATTGACCAAATGAAAGACGCCACGCTTGAAAAATCGTCGGGATCCAGCTCATCACGCCGTGTCGCGACGCAACTCATCACGCTGTTCTTTCACGCTTTTTTTCTTCGTTCGATCGACGACTCATGGTTAGGTTAGAACTTCTTTTGGTAATTTTTGGGAGCTTCAGTGATCGATTTAATGGATTTTGATTGGTCACGAATGGATCGACGTTGGTTTTGGGGAATGTATTCGTTTTGGTAGAGATTGTTGGAGATTTTGACTCGATTTTAGATGAAAGAGGTCTTTTTGTGAGGAAAGGTGCCAACTGTGGAATTTTTAATTTTATTCTAATTTATTTCTTACATTATTAACGTGGAATTTGAATAATTTAGGGTGTAAGAATGCACACATTTTAAGTCGTTTCTTGGATATTCTTCGTGATTTTATTACACTGTGAAATGGTTGAGATAAGGAAGAGTAAGGATTCATCAAGATTCACTGAAGTTTGTTATAATTCAAACACAATAATAGTATTCAAACACAAAGGAATTTTATTGTTAGACTAAAATCGTGGAAAAACCGAGCAACGAAAACGGTCTCGCGAGTAAATAAGAACGAAACGAACCTGAGAGTTCAAATCAAACGGCTATGATTGTGTGAGCTCGAGTAAAAAACTGAGAATAATCCAGAAATTTGCCGGGCGCTCACGCACTGATAAAAATAAAATCGAAAGAAAGAAATCTAACTGGAAAGAGGTGGAACAATGGCCTGCTGGTTCCCTGGATGTCGTCGATTCGACGAAGCTTCAATCGTCGTCGATCGAGAATCGTCGATTCCGTACGTGAATCGGTACACGTAGTGACGCAGCATACCGTGAACAGACGAACGGAACAAAAGACCATTGCCAACCGGGATTTCCTGGCAAACAGTACACGAGTAACGAGCAACACACTGACGACACCGCCATGAGAACCGATATTTAATTACCACGAATGCATACTGACCGCAGAAACTGTCCATTTCCTACGATGCGAACAGGATTCTACTCTGGTCGCAAGAATTCGTTAATTATTGGCCACAGTTCAGTCGCTTTACCGAATTCGAATCTGTATAGAAGAGAAAAAGGGGAAAAAAGCACGTTTACTTTTTGGTTTTGTCAGATACCTTCACTAGGCGAATTATTGTAAACCTTTTTAAGTTTGCAATATTAAAATGGAATTTTTGTATTATTTGTATTATTCAAAGTGTAAAATTTGTAGATTATTATTGAGGTGTATGAGATGTTGAAATGAGTATTTTATGCGTGGAATATAAGTTATTCTAGGGTTAGAAATTTTCATGGAATCCAATTTCAAAGGTGTGAATTTACATGGATCAATTTTGAAAATTCGAGTGCGTATGGCACGATTTTTAAAATTTGATGTTGGACAGGAAAATTTTAAAAATATGAATTTAGCGTAGTTTTGGAAATTGGAATTCGTGTCTTGAAAGTCTTTGCAAAGCGACCAAACCACCATCGATTTCTCTGTCGAATACAATCCTAACATCAATAGAAGCCTAAAAAGTCTAACTAAAATTTCTCCCGTAATTATTCCAATGAAACCGAATAAGAATATTAATTAGTAACCTTAATTTACAATATTAACATTGTTACACGGTGCACAGAAAGTTTCTCAATTTCCGCGAAATACGATCGTGTCACGATTAAGGTAGGGCGAAAACGAAGGCAGAATTTCGACAGAACGGTGGCGAAAATTCCGGTCGCGAGGAAGAAGATCCTCCTCTCGACGGTCTTGTTGAACTTTGTTGACGGAATCGCGTAGAGGCGTTGGGCGTTGTGGAGAAACCAGAAAACGGGTTTACGAGGGAGATCACGACGAGGCACGGAGAAAAGGAGGTTTCGCGTTTGGTTAGCTGAGAACTCGTCGATTCGCACGCGCAGAGTCTTCCCTAACGACTGTCCCGCTCGATCGTGCCTCTGTCCCTGTCTCTTGCTTTCCTAGCTGTGTAAAAATAAAGTCGTAAATCTTCGTTTTCACACGTACGTACGCCAGGCTCGCGTTCGATTCAACTGTATGCGCCGGTTGATCTCGCGAATTTCCGACGACGGAGCCTGTTTTCATCCCCGCCACGTTGCTTCCGTGCCAAAAATAATAATTTACGCCCGCCACCGGGTAGATAGATACACGTGAACGTGTGCACGATGATTGCGTTTCGCAAAAATAATTTTTTCGTTTTTATGGAATTACAATTTTTATTCTCTTTTGGTAGACCATGGTGAAAGTTTTTTTCAATTTATCTACACGGAGAGATACTTTTTCTTCTTGTACCTTTAGAAATGAAAGCGAGTAGAACGATTTGTCACAAGCAGTGTCAAATATTTCATTTACATTTTTCCCGTGTCTTTTTACTTCCAAAATCGTTTTAATCGGTGCACATTTAATATATTTTCCAATCAACGGGACGTTTGCCGATGGAACGTTTAATCGATAGAGAGCGGAGAAGGAGAGAAAGAGAGAATATAGTAGGAGAGGAGAGAAACGCGGGAGGTATCGGGTCGGGCAGATCGTTCATTGAAAAGGATAGATTAAGCACGAAAGTGCTTCGTTATTGACAGGCCGTAACCGGCGGGAGGTATTTCAGGAGTCATTGTTTAAGCACTCATTAGCGGGTTTCGTTTGTTCCGTCGCGATGAAATACGACGTCACGGACGATTCCCCGTTCGCACCGTATAAAAGATTTTCCAGCCGATGGAACGGAGAAAGTAGCCCCCAAAAATTACCCTTAATTCGCCGGTAAGGAGCATCAGCGCGCAATTCTGATCACTGAAAATTCCCACGACCCTGTCCCGCCTCTGGAAATACGAAATTTTCCCCCGTTTTTCGCTCCGAGCTTGTGTGTTTTCCACCCCTTTCTCTCTCGTTTGCTCTCTCTCTTTGTGTAGCAAAAAGAGCAATTCGCGGAACGAAGTGAAAACGACGGACGAAAACGAAAGCTCTCCAGCATTCAGAACGGCTCTGTGTTTCCACAGAAACGCGTGTCTAAAGCGAGAGCCAGAGCCATTTTAATTGGCGCCGTGTTAGGATTAGACAGTTAGACAGATTTAGAGTAGTTAAGGTTAGGAGTTGTTTCGAGCAACGCTTGGACATTTTAATGGTCGCGCGAAATGACGGAAGTACTGCTTTGTTTTCGACGATAATTTATTGCCGATTCTTCAGTTCTTGTTGTAGTACAATCTAAAGAATGTATCTCTTTGTTCTTCATCCTCTAAATGGTAATTTTCATTTTTTCCCTTGAATAATTACCTGTCGTACAGTTAACACAAACTACATTATTGCATAGTTAAAAGTTCCCTCGAATAAAATGGTTAATCATCCCTACATCACTTGGCACACAAAACCGCCCGGTACACCTAGAAAACATCTTCCATTTCCTTCGGAAGACATTTCCAATTTCCAAACGAAGCTGTTTTCAAACAATCATTAGCCGAAAGCGAAGGATCCAACGAGCAGAAACTCACAGTAACATCACTCCCAACGGGATTCACCTCTACTTCGAAACAAGAAAAAGGAGAAAAAAAAAAAATGAAGGAAATAATTCCAAACAAAGGGCAGCAAACGACCGCGCGAAAGCAGCCAGTCTGGGGGAAAAAAGAAGCTTTCGATGGTGGTCGCACGCGGCTAGGTGAACGACCGGGCCGCACGAGAGCTGAAGAAGCCGCGATTCGAATCGTTGTTGCACACTTTGCGGCCCCTTACGTGTACGCGAACAGCAAACGACCGCAGACACACGACGTGTTCCGTCTGACCACTTGTGAATCCCTCCCGGGAATCCACTTTAACTTTTTAACGAGGATTTGAAGAAGGACGTGGGCGGTGGCTCCGGGGTGGAAACGGTGAGCTGTGGACGACGACAGGAGCAGACCACTGTACCTCCCTTCTCTCTGTATTTCTTTTCGCTCTGTCTCTGGATCTCCCACCTCTCTATCTCCAAATTCTCTCCTCCCTATGTCTCGATCTCTCTCCTCTCGGTTTTTTTCTTTATCTGTGTCTCCTCTCTGTCTCTATATCTCTCTCTCTCTTTCTCTGAATCTCCTCTCCTCTCTATCTTTGTGTCTCTTCCTCTGTATCTTCTCTCCTTTCTCTCCTCTCTATCTCTGTTTCTTTCTCTTTCGACGCATCTTCTCTTTTCTCTCTTCTTTCCGTCTCTCTCTTTCTCTGAACCTACTCTCTGTCTCTGTATCTCTCTCATTTACCCTTTTTCTCTGTCACCACGCCACGACGACGACTGTTGACCGATTTATGAATTTTCATTTCGACGTGGCTTCGTTGTTTTCCACGGCGGTCGATCGCAACGACAGAATCACCGAGCGGAATGAGAAACAGCGGCGAATGAAAGTTCTAACGAATGGGCTTGTTGCACCGTGACACGTCCAGGGGACACTCTGTTCTCTGCCGTTTTATTCACCGGGTTTTGTTCTTTTCCGCACGTTTTTGCCCCGTTCGTGTTTTTTTCGTTGTCGTCGTCGTTTGCTCGTCGGGCAAGAGGAGTAGAGTTCGTTCGTTCGGTCGCTGCGAGATGGGAACTGTCGAGATCCTCCCGTGATATTTCACCGATTATTTTGCATCTCTGTGTCTCGTGTCTTCGTGGACCGATGATTAGGTTAGCAGAGATTGAATTTACCGTCGAAGATGGTTAAAACACAAAGATAATTTCTTTCTCAAACTATCAGATAAACTTCTAAACTCCTTTCCTTTCGACGAATTTTCACAATGCAAAAGACTCAGCTGCTAAACCTACACCTGCAAATACCTTCATAAAAACCAAATGAGTTTCTACTCTCGACATCGTCTTCTATAAAACCAATACCCCCGTGACACACCAGCAACGATAACAACGAATCCCACGAAGAAGTCTCAATTTTCTCCCTTTCACGTGACTTTCTCCCTTTCTTCCTATTTCACCAGAGGAGAGCCATTACCACTGGAGACAGGAAGAATTTTGCTTGACGAACACGAACCGGCCGGGGACAACTCGGTAAACCGAAGTTTCAACCGGGAATACCGAGAGTCAACAGTCGTCCAATATGTATTCGACCCGGTGAACTCGCACGGTCTCTGGCGTTAGGACTCGGTAAATAAACTCCGGTAAATAAAGCAGCCTCTAGTTGCTACCCTCGCGAACCGTAGAAGTGCTCCTTCTCGTTGCACGAGTGCCTAACGCCGCACAGTCTGCTGCACCCTCTTCTCTGCCTGTACCCCTGGCTGCTGCTGCTGCTAGATTTTATGGGGATTCCGTTAATGGCATGGGTGGCGGTTAGAGGAGGGATCTCGTTCTTCCTGCCGTAGAAACCTCTTCACAGTTACCTACTTTTCCGTGCTTCTCTCTCTTCCACGACCGCAGACGTTGTCTCGATCCGTTCACCTTGTTTGCGGCGGAATTTCTAGTAGCTGGAATTGCATTATCTTCTGTGTCGATTAAACTTCACGGTGAGAGAGAGAGAGAGTAGCTTTGTTATTTCAACCGCAGAGTTCAGATTTTGAGGATGCGGAGTTTTTTGCGTCGATCTTGTAATAAATGTCGGTTTCAGTGTTTTAGAAAGTATTCCTGGAATTCTGAGAGTAGATTTAGACTGAGATGATTCTTTTTTGTATGTAGTTTGCTGTTTTCAGATGTAGAATATGAAATATTGAGTGTCTACAGTTGTGAAGGGTGTTTCTATAATATTTTGTTCGGTTACAGGATTAATTTCTTGACTTATTGTAACTTTGTTTCGTTGTTGTAATTTATACGATAGTAAATTCTCAAAGATGAATTAGATATTTTGGAAATTCGAAAATCATTTACAAAAGATATAATTGTCTTCCATCTGCAAATAGTAATGGAGTCTTCATAGAAACTTGTACGTCACGCAAATGCGGATAACGTGGCTGTCAAAGTGCCGCGAGAGACGAGTGGATCAGCGAGAAATCAAGCTATTAATAGTGTATTTAGATAGTGTATTTAACGGTAATTTGACTTTTTTTTTACTATAGTAGTGTTTAGTCAATAAGCACTTGAGCTATATTGGACAGTCACGTCGTTGGTGGTCTGCAAGAGATAGCTTTAGCTTCTGTCAAGCGGATACCTTCTAAAGTAAATTTTCTCTGCAGACACACACGTGTGTCGTATTTGTTCCATCTGAGTTACATTAGCACATTTCATGCCACGTAACGTAGCGGTGATTTATCACTGTTATCACCAGGTAAACAAGGATACTCTTTATTCATCTTTCTTAAAATATTTTCAATGTTGAATTCTACTTTTTGCACATTTTTATCAAAATCTGCTCGTACAGGTACTATCACTTCATAATCATTTTCATAATTATTGTGTTCACATCTCATTCGAATTCAATCGCTTCGGCTATAATACACGTTTCATATCTTTCGTAGCAAAACTTTAAATTAACGACATCTTATCGATAACATTATCAGTAGCAGTACCTCTATTTCAGGCTACCACACTTTCAGCTAATGGATTTAAAACCAACTTTCAAATGAGACTATCGTTTCGACGCATTCGTGTGCCCAACCCTCGAAATTCTGAACACACCCAGGGACTTATTGTTTCGATCCTCTGTCAGAGGCCGTCTGAACTGATTATGGGCGGGGTCGATATCGTTTGTTCCGCGGCCTTTCCTCGAGAAACCGCCGGAGAAACCGACGCTGGATTTTACAGCCAACCGTTTCAACGTTTTCGCCGAAAGTTTCGGGGCGGCTGGTCTCGCGGCTGATTGAAATTCGCAGAAAGTCGGACGTTTCTTCGAAGCTCAGTGTGTCCCTCGCGACTCTTGAATTGCCGGACATTTGTAGCAGCCTGCAATTGGCCTCTCCTTTTTCTGACGTTCCGCGGAACACCCGTGTGTCACCGTAAAACATGCACTTGGATGGGGAAATACGCCATGGTCTGTGAAATCTCTCGATGAATCGTCGCTACTTTTTTGAGTCGGAGGAATCGATTCATGGCACGGGGGCGTGGAAAATTGGCTCAGAGAACAGACCGTTCATTCAACGAGTGCTACTCACCGCGATTCCTTCGTTCGACGAACTTCGCAGATTTCTTTGTTTCTTGCGGCTGCGTTTCTGAGCACCTGCAGTCGTTATTGTAGGTACAAATTGAACTGAACGAGTTGTAATTGTGACGTCTGCTGTTGTAAGACATTTATTTCATTTACTTTGGAATATGTCGAATTTTTTGACACTGGAATTATTCTTTTATTGAAATTTCATTTGCTTTGGAGTCTAATTGGCTTTGTCTGAAAGTCTAATTGTTTATCAAAGTTGACTTTTTAAGATTGAATTTTTGACACTGGAATTACTATTCTTTTCCTGCAGTTTGATTCGTCTTGGAGTCTAATTGTAGTATTTGTTTGAAGGTATAATTATTTTTCAACGCTAAGGTGCTCTTTTCAGTTATGGTATATTACACTTCGAGACGTTATTAATTCAGAGCAACGAGCAAAAGGAGGGAAGAAAGGAAGCACAGAGCGTGCACAAAGGAGAAAATGCCGGGATACTGTAAAAAAAAAAAAAGAAAAGAAAACAGAGTGTATTCTGTTTTAGTCCCTTTATGGTAGATTTGACGAGGATTCCGCTAATGTCGTTGACGAGACAGTATCCTTTCGGCCGCCCTTGGAGAAACCTTTTCAACGCTGGATATTCCTTCGCATCGTCTAGCCGGGTGTACTTGCACGGAGGTGAAGTACTTTCTAACACGTTCTCAGCTCAGATTTATGACGGATAACAAGACTCACAACCATGGAAAATATTTATAACGCACATTTTATGGATGTCGCTTGTTATTTTTTCTTTACTTTAACGCGTCTGTCGTTCGTTTCTCGATATTAAACATTGTGCTTGTGGGACACGCGTAATGAACGTCATGATTCACCGTTCAGAGTATTTCACGTGATTATCTCAAGTCGATGAAGAATTTTATCTATCACGTAAGATCAATGATCATTGATTTCACTCGAAAATACTCGAAAATACTCGAAAATTCGAAGCATTCTTTCATTAAAAAAATAATAATATACATTTATTTTTGTGTAATATTTAGTTACGTACGTTTAACCCTTCGACTTATTATTTTTTTCTGACTATTTTAATTATCTTTTCTGACTATTACAGATAAGATTTTCAATCTTATGAATTACAAGGAAAGATAGAATTAAAATTAATTTTCGTTCCTAATACAACTATTTTTATTACATCTTGGCCAGAATCTGTGCCACGATTCTGCATCGTGTTACAAGGCGATAGGTTAAAGATTGAAAGATTTTTAAAGATCCTAAAATGGTAGCTCGAACAGCACCACATGCAACAGATTTTCTTGTTATCTGCATGTCATCCGATTTACGATCGAACCTTGCGCGACAAAGATAATTCCATGTGAATGTTACTAAGTCGAGAGTGCACAGACAACGCCTACACAAAGGGATCAAACACGATAACACGAGTCATCTGCGTTGAAGACAGAAAGTCAGGCGTACGTCGCATTGTCATGGAAATTTTCAGCTTGATTCGATGGGAACGTAAAAATGGGCACTGTGCGCCCCAGTTTCTTCCTTTCTTTTTTCCTTGTAATGCTAATGTCTTTGTTCAAGAACGTATCATTCGATGAAACATGATGAAGAATTCAAGGAACTCTGCTGTGACGTCTCTCTCGCGTTTTGCATAATAGTTTGCTCGAGAAAGTGATCGTTAACCGTTTGTTTTCAAATTGAATTTCAAATGAAAATCTCTCGTAATATGTTAAATGGTAATTTTTAATTCATAGTATAAAACGAAGTCTCTGTCCATCTACTGATATTGTAAATTCAAACGAATAGGAAATTTAGGGAGAATAATAGATGAGCAGTGAACGATTCATGGCAAATTTTGCTATAATATAATAGGCAATTTTAATTCTCGTGTGAAATTGATCAGAAAAACGATTATCGTAATCTGTTACTCGATAAACTTGTATCAAGCTTTTAAGTATCTTTTTCCCTAGAAGTATTACTACAGGAACAAACCGCATCTTCCTCTTTGTCACGTGAAATTTACCACCAGCTAGCAGATTCTTGTACGCTCTGTCATTGTCCAAGACAAACCGATAACCGCGACACCTCTGACAGGTTCTCGGGATTCATCAGCGACAAAAAAACAAAAATGCGTTGTGTATCTGTACACGTGGGTGCTCAGGCTTCTCGCCACCATAACTCGGTAATGCGTGGTGACACACTCGAGATAAAGGGTTCTCCGTCCGAAAAAGTAGACATGGTTCTCGCGATCGGATATGCGTGGCCTTTTAGTCAGGATAAGCGCGAATAATAAATAATTTCCGAGGTTCAATCGATGGCTGAATGGAAGAAACTTGAGAAATTTTATCTTCTTTATGCTGAAGTTTTTTTTTAACTTTTGACTTCAATAAAAATATTCAGATTTCAAATTTTTATTAATAATTTTAGACAAAAATTCTAAGATTTCTAATTGAAGATCATTGGTACCAAAATGATCAGTTTCTGACAATTTCTCTGTCTTCCAAACTCGAATTATGGTATTGGAAGTTCCAATTTTAATTTCTGTTTCAACTAAATTCACTGTATCAAAATCGCAATGAAATGGGAACTTTTGTCGCAAACGGCGACTCTCGATCGAGCGAAAGATTTTTGTAAGATCCATTCGCGTAGGAGAAGGCTTCATCCTTCATCCAGACGACTCTTTTTGCCGCTCGAGTTCAAGGGTCCCGATAGAAAGGACCTTGCACGATGCCTTTAACGACAGGAGCGAGGGTTAATTCGATTCGAGGTCACAATGGCCAATCAGAGACCAAGCGCCGAATTATCCGTGGCTTGTCGGACTCGTCACAGAGTCTTCTGGATCCACGGATCCGTCCAGAGAACGGGATTATCCCTGGTGATCCTTTGACACGCCGCCACCAATGATCGAAAAATTTGCGTGGCGATCTGCCCAGTCATTGGACGAGACTTCGCTCCAATCGCTTTCAGACTAGTTTTCTATCAAGCACTATTTAACGATCGATAGAGGATCTCTGATCGAGGGATTACCTTCGTTTTTTAACTGTTCGATGGATACTGGTATTCGTTTGACGAATTAAAGGGATGTTTGGAAGATAAAACTGAGTAGAAAAGTTTCTGAAGAAGCTCTTCAAGATGGAAAGATATTTTTGTCATTGCGTTGGAACGTATGAAATAGTACACAATAAGAATTCAATTTCAGCGTAACACAACATTAAAAAATTTTGGGACCATTTACTATCTTGGCAAAGATATAAATAAAGTTCAACTTTAGAATCGATTTTTTCGGACGCTAGTATACATCTTCACAAACGAAAGGAAGAGTAATCTTTCTCAATTTTTCCTTTAACAAATTCATCATAAAATACACAAGTTTAAAAAATTGTAAAATCACAAGAGAAATGTCCTCACGTAGTATCTCTACTTATAAATACAAGATGACTTTTGAATTACCACGAAATGCAATTCTTCGCACATAATAAACACTTGCAAACCATCGTCCAACTTTCCCTCTCTCCCATCACAGCTTCACACCTCTCCTTACCATTCCCAACCTATCTCCGAGCAACAACATCTCCTCCCCTCGATGCTTCCATATCGATCAGTTGGAAAAACACTTGGGCCGAACTTCGATTTCCATTAATCCCCGTGAAGAGAGAGAGAGCATCGAGCCCTGAAATCGCACGAAGGGTTAGACAGAGAGAGAGAGAGAGAGAGAGAGAGAGAGAAGTCGGAAGTGGCTGCCGGCTACGGAAGCGGGCGTCCTAAAGCAATGCGGGCGCATGGGGTGGACAATGTGGCATTGTTGGTCAATGGAGCTAATCTCTGGGATCTGGTGGGGGTTTGTTCGGGTTGGAATTCCTCTTCGCGTAGAAACAGACGGAGAGCGAACGAATCCGATGACGAGAAGAGGATGGGTCGGTTGTGGGGCAACACAACAGTGTTGGCCTTTGGCCGGCATAATGCCAACCAGCGTAATCCTGTGGCAACGATCGACTGACAGTTCCCTTCTGGCCCCATAAACCCTCTTTCCAAGGGGCTTCGATGAGGCTTACGCGCAGCATCAGCCATTTACTGGACGCCGTTGAATGCCGCTGTGACACCGCCGCATCGGTTTGTTCAATCCTTGATTTTGGTTCAGTATAGGACAAAGAGAGAGCGAGAGCGAGCGAGCGAGTAAGAGTGAGAGAGAAGATGGACAAACAGGTTCAAGCTGTTTCCGACTGAGCTATCCTCTGTACGGAGCCACTGCATGCCGGTGGTTGATGCTCGCCCCGTATGCTCGATGGCATTACGTTGGTGTACTACGATAACGATGTTAGAGGGAACATAAAGATGACGGTCGAGCGAGCGATCGTTAATAATTGTCTTCAGAGAGCCGAGCTCACTTACTCTGTCTCTCTACCTTCCTATCTCTCCACGGTTCTCGATGCTCTTAACGCTTAGTGCTTGGCGCACGTTTCGGAAGTTTGAGAGTAGAGAGGCTTGAGGAATAGCTTAGTATCGAAATAGAGAAATTCTCCTTTTTTCAGATAATAGACGCGGGAAAGAAGTTCGATCTCCTTTTAATTCCACTCCTTGATCAATTCAAAAGTAACAGATCACTCCACAGTTTCGCAATCATTGGAAGCTTCGCTCGTAAACAAGCGGGATGCTTCACGTTCCTCTTTGACATATGCATAATTCTTGCTTGTCTATCGAACAATCAGCCACGTAGAATTGCAACGTCCGCGGGAAAAGTGGCGGCTAGTATCGACAGGAAATAAACGTCGACAGGACTGTACGATAGAACTGGACCATGACTGACATAGGTATCCGGAGAGTTTGAGAATCTGCTCGTCGTCTGTCATTATCTGTGACCTGAATTCGCACTTTCGTTCGTCAGTGTGTTCGTGTATTCAGAACACGGAGAAGGACGAAGCATGCGAAAGGAACGGAGATGTTAATTCGACTAGAACTGATTAAACAGGTCGGCTACCAGGTCATCTTGATACGGGAGCCAGATTAATGACTACGGCTGGTCGGTTGCTTGTACGAATTGTGTTTTCATCATTGGAGAGATATCGATCAATTACAAGTACGTTTCAAGCGGTATCATTCCGCTAATTATCTTATACGTTCGTTAACTAATTATATCCTGCCGCTGGACGGAATATTAACTATAATTCCGTGAACGATGATTTGAGACGCGACTGCCACTGCTTCAAGCGATTGGACCACTTTTCTTCGCCTCTGTCTAATTATGGGCTGACGCGGCGACCGTTATTTACCCAGCGTTATTTTTACTGAAACTTCACGGACGTTGAAGAGAGTGTGGATTTTGTCGATCTTGCCTGGTGCAGTGGTGTTTTATGCTGTGAATTGTTCTGGCCATTCAGAAATCTTAGAACATAATCTTGGAATGTGAGAATTCTTTATGGAAAATTAATTTTCACTTGGCAGTGAAACAGTTAAAATATAACGAGACTACTTTTGAATATCCAAATATGAAAAATTGATGGGAGTAATACTAGAATTTCTTGAGCAACAACGCTAATCCACAGATAAATCTACTATAGTAAAATCATTGTTATAACTGTTCAAACATTTGCAGTTTGTTAACAGTACAGGAGCATTAAAACAAATCTCAACCAAAAACTCGAAGAAACTCCTATCACCTAATCAAAGTGTGTCTGAAAAATCGCTATCCAATCTCTTAAAGTTTCCAGCCGAAGAACGCAATGAACCATGATATGATCCAAATGGCTCACATCCGACTTGTCCGATCCGCCATGGCCAAGAATTAAAGTTGCCCCAATGAAAAGGGGGCGAGTTCTTTTTCTCTCTTTCTCGAGAAGGCAGCCACAGGCTGTTCAGAAATATCTCGCCTGTCGTTCAAGTTCAATCGCATTACCTCGGTAGAAGACGGGGAGGCAGCGTGCGGCAGGCATTTAATTTTCCTGCTCGGCAGCGTAAGACCGGATGAAAGAAAGTTGCGCGGACACAAGGACGCCGGCGGACAGGAGAAAATTCCAGGCTGGTCGGTACGAGTATCTCAAAGAACTCGCCTCGCCCACGCTTGTCGCCGCGGGACCACGTTACCTTCCAGACCGTTACCTTTCGATCGTCTCTGGCCTGGCGTTATCGCGCCAGCGGCCGAAACGAGCCTTCTCACACGACAAAGCAATCGTGAGCGGTACATTAGTAGTTATCATCGGGCCCAGAAACGACCGGGACCAGTCGCTACTTGCAGCCAACTGTTCCGTGATCAATCGGTACGGATTTCAAGGTTGGTGGAGTGTCTCTCTCGATGGAAGATTTAGAGACACGAGTGAACTATCTATTCGGGTTGCTGGAGTTTTCGAGATCTGTGAGAAATTTTCAGTGCTTGTTGCTTCTGAGAACAAGGTTTTAATTTACTGAGAGTTTTGAAGCTTAGGAGGCTATTGTTAGCCAAGTTGGCTTTTCAAATTAAATACATTAAAACTCCATAAGGTCTAGTCTGAATTATCTAAAAAATCACGTTAATAATAAATTCGCAGAAACTAATCTTTGTTCAGGTTACATTAACTGTAAACTTTGTCTCACCTTTAAGTCCAGTTTCAAAGAAAATCTTTCAGATTAAGCGTGTGTAACAAACGTGATAGAAGTGTCTCTCTGGGCCACAAAATAGAAATTGCGCCCTCAGAACCGCAGAAAAGAATTCCAGGTTCGCTTTCAGAGTAGCTCGAAGCGTGTCTCTGTATCCACACTGCGGAAACTTGTCTCAATCCCCGAACGTTTCGCGGTCTGAATCGCGTTCCGCGGTAGACAAAGCGAGGCGTGTCCATCCAGCAGCGAGGTCAAAAAGCTAGAAAAAGAGTAGACGAGGGCGAGAGCAAAACGTAACGAATGACGATGCCAGGAGTCGTAACTCTGTGCCAGTGGACACTCCCACGTCTCATCCTGTGCTCCCCGGAGAAACGACCGTGTGCACAGCGTGCACACTCGCGTGTACGCGCGAAATACTCGCCTAGTAATCTCTGCCTACCGGCCTTTCTATTCGCGTTCTGATACACTGGCGTAGATAGAGATGTTTCATCCAGACGAATCTTATTTTAAATATGGCTTTTCTATTTTTTTCTTTAACTCGCAATTATTTCTCAAGTGCAGCAATTTTTCCTCGTATCTACGTTATTCTTCTTTTGTGATTTATGTTTTCAGTGATTATGTTGGAAAAATTAAGTGACTAAAATTAACCCTAGAACAGTAATGTAGAGAAAACGGTGCTCCAAGGGTTTATTTTTATTTTTATATTGTCACTTTAAAAATATCATTAGATTCAATATTTCGATATTTTTTAATTTGTTTTGAATGTAAAATAAATGACAATGAAATGGTTTGAAAAGTCAATGGTAGTATTTCAGGGTTAATGTTTATGATCCATGTTAATTCAGATCGTTTAATACTATGGACATTTCGAGTCACATACTTATTTACCTGGGCGACGCCAGTGCAACTGCGTCGACGGAAGGATATTTCTATTACTTCTTCCTGCTTCCCAGCTTCGGAGTCTTTGCCGATATCGACGATCTGCAGCAGACAATAGGGAATGAATTAGTGGCTGGGCGCAACAATGATGGAGGCAGACATTTATTTAAAGCTAGACACTAGTATCTTCTTTCCTTTGACGCTATGATCCTAGATCTAGAATCTAGAAAAACGTGTCAAAAAGTGTCATCAATCTCAAAAACAAGGCTACAGAAATCAAAGTGAAAAATCAATCAAAAATTTCAAAAAATTTAACCAAATCTGTATAATTACAGAATACTCATAACTTAAGAAATTGAATATAATTATAAAATCATAATGTTGTAAACTCTACTTTTTTTCACTAAAGAAGAAAACAGCAATTACGACAGTGTTTCCATTGGGCGAGAACGTCCTGGAAAAAAGGCTCAGGGTAATTGGTAATTTTTCCTCGCGAATATCTCCGTTTCATTATTTCCAAGTACACATGGCGAATGTAACTGAGCTTCGTTCTTACATGAAAATTACCACTTCCTCTCGGCTGTTTGTTCTTCCCGCGGGCGTTGAATTTCATGACAGAAATGTTGCCCCTGCTAGCTCGTTGGACAATCACCAGACAGATTTTCGTGGTTGCTTTGCGAATTTCGGACCGTATTTAAGCGTTTATCCGTCCTATTTCACGGTCCACGAATGAATCATGTGTTCATAGTTTGCGAATGCTAGTTAATTCGCTGCTATGTTGATTTTAGTTACGGCTGTTTGCAAAGGGCTGAAATTCTGCAGTAGGTTTGCCATTATGAAACGGACACGAAGAATTCGTTATTCAATTACCTTTATCATTTCTAAGTCATTTCATGTTTATTAGCTAACAATTTTCAAATTTACAAAATTTACCGCATACTCGATAATTTTTTGTCACACTAATATTAACACAATGTTAAAAGAAAAAATATCTCTTGCAGTAATATTAAAAAAAAAATCCTTTAGGATTAAATACTGAAATTTACTAAATATTAAAGTCATCAGGATCGTTTCTATGAAAAATTGATTAGGTACCCAATAAATGAAGTCTAACGTTAAAATAATGGCAATTTTTTTAAAGAATGCATTTAATTTAGGGTAGTTAATTTCGACTTAACACCATTAAGGCGAAATTTACACTCTTGGGGCTAAGTAATAGTTTCATTGGCAATATTCCGTAATGGCCTTCTAATGAGAATTGAATGGGATAAAACACGAGAAAATTTCAATCAGTTATTCAAGCAGTTCTTCTAATTTAGCGTAAAAAATTTCCCAGTTTCGCACGATCGACATTCAAACGTAGAGCATCGAGTAGAGGCGCGCGAGTAACGAGGCGGAACGAAACGCGAACGGAAGTCGTCGGAAATCCTTTGAGGAAGTTCTCGATTCGGAAAAATGTTTTCACTGGCCGCGCTGCTACTGCGTTTCAATTAAGCCCCTGTGAAACTTCTACTTTGCCGGATCGTTGGAGCATGTAATAAAGATTCGATAAACGCCTCACGGCGATAATCAGCTTATCGATAATCGATCCGACTTTTTTGCTTTCGCGGAATTCCTCGCTGCTACCTACCGGCTTGTGACTCGCGGGAAATCAACAGATCAACTGGCGATTCGTAATTTATTTTTTCTGGAACGTATGTATGTATGAATATTGTGAGTTGAAGAAATTAAAGACAGTTCTGATAGAACTAACAATATTTAGATTTTAACGAAGATTCAATTTTTACGTGGAATTTTGTATTAATTATTTATTTTTCATATTTGTCGATTTTAATATAATAGAATATCTTGATTGTAGCAATTTTATATTAACATTTTCGGCTAAACGATATTCCTTCTACTATTTTTTTTATTTTGCATAGTACTTTATTACTCAGGAAGGAACATGTTTTTGGGCCGGAAATCAAACCCAACCTGGCAAAGAAACGGCACTACTCGCTGTTCCATCGAGGCTCCTGCTGAGATCTCTTACTTTTTCTTAATACCTGTCCTCCACACGGATTTATGACTTCCCTGGAAGCTTCCTCCGATACCGCGTATTCTGTATTTTTCGTAGCAAAATAATATTTTGATTTCGTCCCTTGCTGCTTTGAGAAAATCCTCTTTCCTTTCTTGCCTCTCTCACCCTTACTTTATCATTCCTTTCTGGTTAAACTTCAACGAAACTCTTACTTTATTTAAATTTATATTCTCATGATACACTGTATAAAAAGAAATAAAACTAAAAAATGGATAATAAAATAAATAAAACCATTTACGATCTAATTTTTTGTTATCTTACCAATTTGTTATAATTGATAAATATTGAAAAATTTTCAACAGTGTAAAATAGATCGTTAAAAGTATTAAACGAGACAATTTATCGTGCAAGCATTCACTCTTCCAAGTAATTATCTTCGATAATCCGATAACTCGGAGTTTGTTCATGGTATTTGGCGCAACATACGTGGACAGAGGCCAAAATTAGGCTTGACGTAATATTTTTAAGTGTACCACGAGTTGTTTTCTCCGCCTCCCATCGACCGATCGTTCGTCAGCCCCTGGACAGGTTTTCGGGGCTGTTGCAATTTGTATCAATTCAACTACAGTTAAGCCTCGACTAACGAGCGACTGTCCGACATGAAAAATTATCGGTGATCAATAAAAACCAGTGGAAATAAAGGCATTGTATATTTTGCAAAATATATCTTGCAACGCTGTTTGCGCCTTTGACGGAGATAAATTGCCTGCGCAGTGGGTAATTGTTACAGCTGGTGATAATATTAATTTCCTCTGATTTCTAGGGTACCAACCCAGAAGATTCCAAAAATTCAAGTTCTCAGATTTCAGTGGGTACTAACCTAAGATTCTTCAAAATAAAAACCACTAAATTCCAAGGATACCAACATTTCTTTTTTTTTTTAAATAAGAGTGCCTAGAAGCTCTAATTCTAAAAGAACTCGCTTCGTACCGCAACCCTTTCGCTATCCAGGGGATGCACGACAGACTAAACACTTAACGCCGTCGTTTCAATTAGGCTGCGTATGTAATTGTCCTTAGATTTGAATTTCAAGATTACCAATTTAAATTTAAAAAAAATTCCTAAATTTTAAGAGTATCGAAACTATTGCCTCTCCTTGAATTTTTTTACGACAGGTATCGTTTGTTTTACACGTGAAACGATTGTATGCTTAATAAAGTAACGTATCAGTATGTAAATTTAAAAGCAAGAAAGTTTTGCCATGAAAAAAAAATTAGTTTTAATTGTAACCTTGTGAAATCAAGAAATTTGTATATCTTGAGAAATAAGTAACGAAAGATATTATATCGAATAATAATTACATTTCTTTCTATTTTTTTTTTAACAAATTTTACGCGACAGGTATATACGACCTTACTTTGCAATTTTTACGAGACAAGCAGTATTTTCTCTTCGCGTAAAATAATTGCTTCGACATGGTGACAGCGAAATTCACATGTAATCACTATACCTTCGCGTTCGATCATTCGGTCCGCTTTAATTATGATATCGGGTGAATTGCAATATTCATTCGATGCGGTAATTGTCCGCCAATCAATTTTCAAGAATAGCTAGTTATATAATTGAATATTTAAAGCGAAAAGTCGGGAATGACGTGTTCCATTGACGCGACCACGGTGAGAGTGGCATTTCACCTCGTGATTATAGTTGGTTTCGTTATACTCGCTGAAAATCCGACGATTTTAATTGCCTCTTCCACTTCATTCGTGATTAACTTAATTTAATCGTCGACTCTGCCAAGAAACTGGCGCTTTTCAACGGTGAATATATTCTTACCGAAAATCGAATTGTTCCCGATGGAATATTCAACTATCCCGGTTATTCGCTCATTATATTTTCTAATTTTAATTTCATAAACTTTCCGAATTTTATTTACGCATCTCTTATTCGTTAAATGAATTTTCGGTGACGTTAATTGTCCAAGTTTAATCAGTTTCATTTAATTCCCGCGTTCTATTTTAAACATACTATTTCTACGGATTTATTTCTATTGAATTTTATTCAATCGTTCTCCCCGCACCTTCTTTCAATCGGGATTTCATCGATGAGTTATTATATTTTGCTCGACCGTGAGAAACTTCGCCGATTCAACTTCCATTTTATGTATTACGCGAAACGTGTTTGTAGATTGTAATTACTTTTTCGACAGTGCGTGATAAATTAACGCTAATTAAGCCGTTCAAAGTTTCCGATCGGAAAAACTTTTTTATTAAAACCCTCCGCGAGGGGCTGCAGGTCTCCTCGTGATACGAACCGAACCTGCTTTATTGGATCAGAAAATTATTTTTTTCACCTTTGTATCCAAAAATGTTTCTGTGAAGGTCTCGTTATAAAAAGCGCTCCTTTTGTAATTTCAATATTTCTTCTTTTTTTTCAACCTCTCAGGTATTACATTGATTCTACGTTTTAATTAAATCACTGCAATGATCCAATCACCGTGCTACATTTAATTCCACCCATTTAATTGATAATTCAACCGTAGTTTTTCTTCAGATTGTGTTAAAATGTATTCACTCTTCTTTATCATCTTCATTCATTTTTCTGATCGATGTTCAGCTCAATTTTCTTTCGAGACGTAACGAATATAAAATTCTTCGTTTTCCCATTGAAATAGTCTTCAATCACTCCTCTCTATCATCGTCTATTCGAAATGGGTGCTTGAAATAAAAGTTTCCTTTTATATATCGAATTTTCTTTTATTAAAGGAAAGAACGTTTTTTCTGTATCAATAGCTCTTAGGAATTGTGTCTGGACACCCGAAAATATTAAGCTGGGTCCACTTATACCTACGAACTGTTTATGCTATTGTATTGCAGTGCAGAGACTTTGTTTTAACTCTAACATGAACTTCAGACACATCTGATGGTCGTTTTAGTGTCTTTGTTTAGAAAAAGCGTTGAGAAATTTTTCTTCTCCGGCGATATATTTTATTTAGTGTCCTTAGAAGTAATCTAACATCTTCAATCTTCAATAATTTTCCTGATCGATATTCATCTCCAAAAACTACCTCCATTCACAATTACAAATAACCACGCTACAACGACCAAAATTACAAACAGACCATGCAATATTAAAGCCTCGGGACAATTATTTTCTACCTTTGTATCCCAATACAGTACCTCCACACAAACACACAAAGGAACCTGAAGAAGCTGAGCAGAGCGGAGCGGAAGTATGGAGAAAAAGGGGCAGAGATATTCTAAGACACTTAATTGGCCGAGTTTCGTACGAATGTATTTCATTTTACGGTTGGACGATCGATACTTTTTCGGGTCGAGATTTATCGAGAGGCTGGTTTTTCCTTTCGCTCGCGTTGGGACATTATCCTCCGCGCGAAGGCACCGTCAGTCGGCTCCTCTCTACCTCTCACAATGGATTCCTTTGTCCGACCTAATAACACGGGGATATCGGAGCTGTCCTCTCTCGAATCTGTCGATCGGGTCACGAACAACCGCGTCGCGGTACAATAATACGTCCGATCGTTTTCGATAATGCCGCGGGGCGATCTTTCGATGATTTAGCACGTATCGCCGCTTCGAGAACGCACACGGCTCCATTGAAAAATTCCCCCGTTCAACTTTGCTTGCCACCATCTCTTTATTGTGCAGAAACTCTGTCTGACTGGCCGACCTAGTCTCGTCCTCCTTTGGCTTTCCTGTACAATTTCGAACCTCTTTATCGGCGACCTATGAGGCTGAAGGGTTACAAAGATAGTGCAGTCGATGCGACATAATTGTATGTTTGAATTGTGCGTAATAGGGGATTCGGGTTTTAGAAGCTTGTTCTTCTTGCTTATTGTCTAGCGATCCGGATCGATGATTCAACCCTTTTGCGGTCGTGTTTAGCTCAGACATGTGTGCTGAATTGAAAGAATACTAATAATGCAAGATTTCTTTTTTCAACTTCCTTTGGTTTCATTTTGTGTAAAAATTGTAAGTGGTTCAGTGGCTGAGAGCAGAAGTACGACTGCAAAGGGTTAAGATTGATCGTAGAGAATTTTTGTTGAACCATGAGATTTCATATTACACGACCTAATAGCTCTCTGTGAGATATTACATTTTGTAACAAAGATCAATGGCCCCCGTGGAATTTCTCTTTGTACATACTACTATTTATAGTATTTACACGTGTACTTTTCATTGTAAAGTTTAAATTAATGGTATGGGTATTATAGTACGTCTCTGTGGACGTTTATTGTGGCTGAGTTTATTGTTCGAAATTTCATTGTCTTCAGGATTAAGGTTATTGTTGTGAAGAATTTGATTTGCATCACGAACTGGTCCAGCCTTAACACATTGGCGTCGGATGACGCACTGGTGCGTTTTTCGGGTTTTTTTACTTGGATACAGAAGACACAGATATGCGTCGTTGAGATTTTCACTAATTTTCATCTGTCTGAAAATAAATTTATAAAACACTGTAAATTGTCCAATTCTCTTTAGAAATGCCATAACATGTTTCACGAATTAAATAAAATTTCTTTGAAAAATATCAATTAGTTACAGCAATTTTTCCCCAACGTAACGCGATTGAAAGGAACAGACACGAAATCACCCTGTACCCGTGTCAAGTGCCGCTCCAAACGCCCCGACGCGAATGTGTTAAAATTCTGATTATGCTCGGCGTAATATATGGGTATATTGATTTTAACAGAATGCATTTACATCACAAAACAACTATTTATCTCAATTAAATCGATTACTTCAGAAACGACATGTGTGACAATTTCTAGCTGTTTACAAGCTAACAAATTACATTGTTCTAAATTAAATTATTTAAATATAAAATTCACATTCTACACGTAATATATCAAAGTCTACAAACCACTTGTAACCCTAATTTCATCGTCGAGCAGCTAACTTTTCTCATCAAAATTCATCTGAATAATAACACTGCAACAGAGTGCTTTACCTTATGCTCCAATTCTTTTTCGCTACTACTACAATGGCACGATTCCCCATAAAAAATAACTATCATTACAGGAACATTTTCTCAACAGCACGAAGAACGAAGGCGACTCGCGAATCTCCTGTCACAAGAACGTTTCGACAGGCGAGCCTCGAGCGGAGACGCGATACGACATCTCGTCGAATAAAGGGCGGGCATACAGAAAAACGAAATGGAAATCAGATCGTGTCGTTAGACCCGACAGCAAGAAACTACTCCCTTAACTTTACTTACAACTTTCTTACTGTCGACTTTATATCCTT
>NW_017100616.1:241370-262932 GCF_001263275.1 Habropoda laboriosa
GTGTCGCGGCCCGTCAGAGCACGCGAACAAAAAGCATCGCCACCCTCTGTGGAACCCGTATTTTCCATCCCCCTCACCCGCGTTGCTCTCGCGCCGCATTATTGCGGTTTCCTTGTGCAAACGAAAATACCTCGCAACTTCGGTGGCCTTCAGGATCGTCGAATTTATTTCTGAGCACCATTGATGGGGGAAAGAAACGTGATTCATGGGAGTGGAGGTGTTCTCTTGTGGAATTAACGCGAGAACTAATGTATCGTGTAAAAAACTAATAGTTCGCGTTCGTGGGAAATGCACTGAAAGAAGTTGGTTGACGAGGAGATTGTGGTGTCAAATGGATTTCGTATTTTTATTGAGATTTTAACTTTTTGTTGTATTTTTCGTTTGGCGATTGACAACAATAATATGGACAAATGATTTATATTAGCAGTAGCATCAATTTTGAATCAAAAAAGGTTTGGTCAAATATTGAAATCCAGGTTGAAATAAATTTTTCTAAACATGAATTTTTGTGGAATCGGAGGGATGTTTTCTTGATTGATTAGAGCAAAAATGTCATTCAATTTGATTTACAAATTTGCTTGAATTCAGGTTGGAACAAATTTTGCCAAATTGAAGGGATCACGAAGTTTCAATTTGATTTAGAAGTTTGATTGCTTAAATTATGTTTAAACAAGGGTAAATACAGGTTGGACTAATCTTGTGCGAGATCATGATTTAGTTAGGCGTTTAGAGCTTAACTAGATGGTATAACGCCTGTCTTCCGGGACGCTCGACTTTGACACGGGTGTGACGATTGATAATGGGCGTAATGAGTGATAATTTTACACTCAATCCAGTTAGAACTGTGCAAATCTGGCAGGCTAAGCTTAATAAAGCAATGAATCACTAACGATTAAGTGACTGCCTCAAACCCTTTCATTCCGGCTAAAATGTTTCAACAATAGCTCGTTTGTCGAGAGCTAATTTTCGACATTAACCATGCCTGATAGAATAATGACCCATTTTATGCAAACCTTACTATCATCCATAAATTTATGTTTCACACAACCAAGAAACTACCTTTTCTCCAACTACTTTATATATATACGCCACATTTTGAACGCAGAAAAATTTTTAACAAAATAGAAAATGAAACTTCAAATAATAATTTCAAACTTTCTCCACCGAATTTCTCTAATTCTAGAAACACTGAAACGTATCACAAAAATAACAAATGTGGCAACAGAATATTAAATTCAAATAAAACACTTCTATTAAAAAAAAATTGTATAATTATTCAATTACTTTTTGAAAATAACATTTTCAAAAATTTTCAAATTTCAAAAATTTCATAAAACAGTATTGACAAAAAATGAAAGCTTAAGAATAAAGAAATAAATCGAGTCGCGACAGTGTAACGCAACCATTAATTAAACGAGTCGTTTTAACGAGGATTCCTAAAGACACGAATATATTAATATCCAGACATACGTTTTAAGCTGGTCGAAAAGCAGATGCAAGAGCGATGCGAAACCAGCTCCTTAGGGTCGCTCAACGCATTTACCCCCGGCGTCCACTTTAGAGAAGACGAACGGAGCCACTCTCCGCCCATTACTTACTCAAGTAGACTGCACTACACCGTGAAATCCTCTTTCTTTTCGCCCCGACGTCGCTGAACTGCTATTTACGCGCAACCAAGGACCGGGAATCTTTTTCTCGGTGAATTTAACGGTCCTCTCCTCCCCTGGTCGTTTACGAATTTTCGAGCGATTTCCGCGGCCACTTTGAAGCACGGGTCTCCTTAACGATCCCGGCGAATCGTCGCGAACCTTGGAACGCAAGGGGCGAGGCAGGAAATCGACCGATGTCCCGATAATGCCTTACTTTTTCGATAAAACGCAGCCGATGCAGAGGAAATTCTTCTGACGTATTACCACATTTCTAGTCTAGTAAAATTTAGTGAAAGAATTTTGCAAATTTTAGGAAGGAACGAGTTTTAGAAAGTGTGAGAAAGAAATATTCGAATATGACTGTTGAATTAGGAGATTAATCCTTAATTATTAATCCTTCCCTATAACAAAAATAAGATAATTCTATTTAAATCAATGCAAAGCAATATGTATACGTATACTATTAAACAATTAATTATTGCCCATCATGATAATCTTAAAAATTCGAATGCACCTAGAAATACACAAAACTCATTGCTCAGTCAACGTATCAACCCTAGGAAACCCAAGCTGTTACAAAGTTTAATTTAAACTTGTAAGATTTAATTTACAATTTACATTTTCTATCAAAAACTAAAGTTTAAAACATTGTGTTCATTTGTTTACCTTTCATTGGGCTTCCAAGTTTAAATAAATCGATAACCAACTTGATCGACCACACAAAATGAATCAACGAACTCAGCAACTCTACCAATCAAAATATCCCTCCGAAAAACTCTTTCCAACAGAAACCACCGTCTACATCGATCCTCCAGATGCCAGGAAAGTAAACACACCCCCCATGCAGAAGTACCATAGAACGATGTTGAATTATCCAAATACTCACACATATCTTTCTCTTTCTTATTGCCTGCAATAATGAAGCTTCCATCGCGTCAAGAATTTCCATTGCGCAGTACTTACAGTCAAATTAACGTTGTTATGGCTCACCGTGGATATATTCTCTAGGACGGGTCCCTCCGTTATTCCTCCCGTTATTAGCATCTCGAACACCTGCTGATCTAGCCAACGTAAAATACCACGGTTGCACGTTTACACAACCCCTGGGCCGCTCGTCTTTTTGCCGAGGCCGCAACATTGAAGTAACTCCGACATGTTGGATCGTAACTAACCGGCCAAGTAGCTCGAGGAGCACGTCGAACCAGCGAAGAATAAACGTATTTCAAACTGATTTACGCAGCTAATTCGAGAGGTATGCGCCGGGATGGTAATCGACACGATTTTAGATTACACCGGAGTTCACTATTCATCTGAAAGAAGAAGAGCCGCGTTAACGGAATCTCTTCGCCTCGTTCATGGTTTCTTAACGACTTGTACCGTGTGTCGTGTGAACGTGTTTCGCGGAATTTTCCTTTGATTACCAACCAGGAAGAACATGGACACGTGAAAAAGATTCGAAAGATGATTAAAAGTATTTTTTCCACCAGTCGAATATGGATTACAGAGGTTCTCTTAGGTATTTCTATTCGTTTTTTCATAAGGGGAGGTATAGTAGTATCTCCGCCTTTTTCATGTCCGAGTGATCATTGTTGGTTTTCATAATTGCTCCACTGATTAGCGTTCTTCAGCTTGTTCATAGGTAAATGAAGATTGATGGTAATTATAGGTACACCTTAGCTGTAATCTAACACATAGTAGAGGATGATCTAAAGCTCATAATCTAACACTCAAACGTGAAAACGAAGGTTCGATTTCTGTTCTGTTTCTCTTCAATTCCCAGGTTTCTACACAAGCTATTAATTATTAATACTTTAAACACTGTTTCATACATCACAATATTTCGATCCAATTGATTCTACATCTAGAATAAACCATTTGCCTCAATCGAGGACAACTTAACAGCAAATCTGACACAATGTTCATGAACTTGGTCGAAACGTAAGGAAAACTGTGATAGAGAGAAACGACTGTAATAGATCACCGTGCATGAATAGCACCGTTAAGTAGCAGTCAGTTTGAAAAAAAAAAGAAAAGGCAATTTCCTCACGGAATTATAATTGTACATTTTAATTACGCAATGCGTTTAAAACGGTGCACCTGTGTGGCATCGGGCACGAATAGATTAGATGCGTTCTGACAAAAGCGAAGGTACTGAAAGCTACCTGTAACTCTAATCTCCACGTTGCGTATGAATGCATCAACATAGCAGACAGTATACGTTCAGAACACTGACAAACCGGTATATAACTCCTCTTGTTTTCGTACGAGGAATTATCGAGTGTATAAATTACAGCCGTATAAAGTTGTCGGAAGTTGCGCGGTACTTATGAAACTTGTTGAACGAGCCGCGTAAGAATGATCGCCGGTCAGGATTTTTAGCTAAACTTATGGCAGTTTCCCGCGGGAATTTCGCGAAACTCACCGCGCGGATAAACTAGCCTCCTTCATCCACGTCGGCAATTACTAATTACCTCTTCTCCAAACTACCGACTCTGACGTTCATGCGACTCTTATTACCGCTCCTTTTTATCTTCATCCGAATGATATATTATTAATCTGCTGTTTTTATTCGTTACAAGCGCAGTTTGTTAATTATCATTCCTATACTTGGTGAGCCATAAACTATAACGTTAATAGCGAATCGACTTCCTTTTTTTAGCGCGAACAGGGTTTGGAAGGGAGTTGAAGGCAATTGCGTTAGAATCTTCTGTAAGTTCTCAGGGTAGCCTTGAATTTTTTATATGAAAATCTATCGTCGAATGCAGTTTGTCACTGAATTATGTGAGCAAAAGTAAGGCGGTAATGTCATATGAATACAGGTGTAGAAAGTCTATACCAAAAAGTCATTGGAAAAAAGAAAGTAGTGCGATGAAAGAGTTAATAACCTTGTTATCCTAGAAAACTGATATCTGGGTAATCAATATTGAATTAACATTGAAAATTGAAAATAGAGTGCACCTTTTATATTATACATTGTTGCAACTTTTCAATACAACACATTTGTCTCTTATTTTTATCTATAATATAAAACGCAATGGTAACCTAGGAGACATGCTGCACCAAAATTAAAAGAAGAAAACATCTTTCACTGAACCAATCGTTACACCCCACACGGCATCCCGAAAAACCATAGTTTCCTCCATAAAACACAACTGATCGAAAACCGATCCGGCTCTCCGTATCTATCGAGTGAATTTTACGAATCCACGAGCGAAGCGTAGCGGGTAAAAAGCCTGTTGGAGCGTTATCAAGGCCGTGTGGACGTGCTCGATCAATCTTCCCGCCTCTTGCGACTTCCACCGCTATCGTCTCCCACTGGGAACTGAAACAATGCGCCGCATCCCGCATAAACTTCCACGCACGCTTCCCTCTCTCCCTCTCTCCCTCACTCTCTCTCTCTCTCTCTCTCTCTCTCTCTCTCTCTCTGTGTTGCTAGAAATTGGTAGCCACTCGTAACTCGTAGTCGAAGGAGCGCATATAGATACGCAGGGGCGGCGAGCAATCCTCCAAGTGAGATAGAGGGCCTGAGCTCGAGCGTATCGTTCGATATATCGCGGGAAGTGCCGGCTGCCAAGCTCGTCGACAGCCACCAGACTGGCTCGAGTGGGTCTGTGCGTGTGCAAAAGGGTGCCCCGACGCAGAGCAGAAGCAACGCTCTAGCTTGCACCTTGACGCTCGTATCCCAACCCTCTTGACACCTGGACATCGATGACTTTGAACTTCCCTCCTCGTTGCTGGTCGGTCGAATCAATCGACGGTTGACCTGTCGCGTTGAGTCACCCAGAGGGTGTGTTGATGGCAGATGGGGTGATCACGGAGGATGTTCTGGTGGGCGTTTCGCGTGACGTTTGCTGAGATTGATGTCGAGGGTGAATTTCGAGGGTGGATCGAGGTGAATGTTTTACGGTTTCGTGGAAGTGTAATAAATAGAGAGGGTGATTAACTGTTGTGAGTTTATATCGTGTGAAGTATTTTTGATATCTTTGGGTGATAGAGAAAGATCGAAGTCGTGGGTTTTCATGGGTAATGTGATGAGAATGGATGTGAAGATCAACTTCGTTTTTTTTTTTAATTTTAACAGGAGAAATAGTATTTTATGGCAGACTGTTGGAAGAAGAGTATTGCAATCTTTTTTTAAGGATTGAGACTTTTATAGGAGTATTATTAAGTTAGCCATTGGTAGAATCGATTACCATTTGCGTAAGATATAAGAGCTGGTTTTTATCGTATTCTCGTGGACTATCGATGAGACATTCTTTGTGAACTTGTGTTGTAAAGAATGATTACCTGGACAGTTTTATTCCCTCGTTAATCAAACATTTTATGAGGAAAAAACTTGTTATTTATTAAAACTGAATATTTTTTAGCAAAATTTCTATCTCTGCTTAGACAGTCTAATTGATGAAGTTTAAAGGAAATAATTAATGGAAATTCTACCCTTCAAACGTAATTAAATTTCGAGCTCCGATTCCGAAGAAAAGTTGCGAAAACTGCAATTGGGTTCTCTGAAACACAGAGAAAGAAAAACGGTATGCTGGATTCGCGGAATGTGTAGGATCGTTGTGTAAAAACGGGGTCGTGAAGTTTCATCTCTTCTTTCGTTACAACACGTTGCACGTGTGCATAGCGTTTGGCCCCCATAGAAATGGGAGAATTTATAGCGACGACGTACTACGGCGGATCTATATTTCTCTTCAGGATCACTTGTGCCATCAGTCATGCAAGGTATTCTGGTGTCAGCGACGCAACGCGCGAGATAAACTCGCCTATCACTCGTTGTGAGCTACTCGTTTACCAGCTGCGAAGGGAAGCCGAGGAATTCGCACTTTTGCCAGGGGAAAATAAATCAGTGCGAGGCACAGTGTAGCAAAATTCTGTTCGCAACGGAAGAGAGCCCGTGGAATTTCGTTGAAAATTCGTTTCGAGTGCTGGATCTGTTGTAAAAAGAAGAAGAAGAATGCTTTTGTAACGTGCATTTTATATATCGCGAGGGCTGCATTGTTGCTGTTGGAAAAAGAGAGCCACGGATTAATGGAGATAATTGTTTTCGCTTGTTCTAGACCGAGTTTCTTTCTGTTAGAAGAGTTCTGGACGTTCATTGTTCGGTTTATAGATCGTTCGATGGATTAATTGAATCAGTGTTTGGTAATTTTTTGAATTGTTTCATCCATGAGAATTGAAACTACTTGACATTCTTTTTTTAATAATTATATTATGTATTTCGAAAGCATAGACATCTCTTTAATATTGATCGATGAGAAGATCAAAAAGAATGCCTAAAGGTAAATCTTAATATTTTTATAACAACGATGATTAAAATTGGATTTAACGATGTCAAATGATATAATTATTTATTTCTAAAATTTCTAATATTCATTAAGATTTACTCTTAAAATAGTTGGAAATAAGAAAAAAGCATGTCAAGAGCCGAAATTAAATGGTATTGTGAATCCGTGCATCTGAAAAGTGCATTTGCACTTTTTTAAAGATAGAACCCTGTTCTCTTAGATACACTAGTCTATGCATCACTTTCTCTACGCTCTAAAGTAAGAAATATAAGAACATCTTTTTTTTTAAATACATATATTTTTTACACTTTTCTCTTATCGATTTAATTAGCTACCCCTTCTCTCGTCATCTTTCGCTAACAAAAGGATTAAAATCCTCCGTACACCCCTAAACAACAATTACACACAACGAGAATAATCCAAACACCTGAAATTTTCCTCGTAACCAACACTTCCCCACAATTAACACACTTTACAACTCCCTGAAGCATCCACCAACCGAAGGACCAGTACATCACGGTTCACCAACGCCCACCGGTGAATCTCACCGCGGCAAATAGTCAGACCTAACCCCGTTCACCGTTGGCAGAGAGAAAGAGAAAAAAAAGCATGTCGAACAAAAGCCGGCAAACCAAAAAGCTCCGACAATCTTCGTACCCATTGAATATCCCACGTGGCACTCGCGTCTAGGTGTGACGGGAGCGGAAGCGGCGCGAAATCCGGGCGAGTGTGTGTGTAGGGACCAGAAGGGCCCGGGCCAGGTGATCAATCACCTGGTGAACGTTGAAGCTCGACCGCGTGAAAGCTCGTGACGAAAAATGACGCGGCGGATTCGCTTGCAGGGCTTATTCACGCTGCGTATGCCTGTCCACTCCTCCGATTACAATGTCCACGGGACAGAGGGCTCCTGTTTCCCGCGCACGGATTTACGGCAACAACGGCAACGACAACGACAACGGAAAGAAAGAGAGGAGAGGGTAGCCACCAAGCGGCTGCATATTTCTGCCTGTGCGGATCAGCCTGGAACATCGGTCACGCGCGGCGTCACGGCACCAGGCGATACCATCGACCATTATCTCGCGTATCATTCATTACCCCGGTGGAATATCGTTAGGCTTCTTCTTCAGCGTCGACAGTGCCAGTTTACGCGAACAGTCTGCTCGTAAAGCGTCCAAGACACGCATTTACACCGCCGAACGGGTGAAAGAAACCGCAAACGGAGTCGCTTCACTTCAAGTTAAGGGGAAGAGTGTACAAGGTGAATGGCGAAGAGAGGAAGGGCACGAGAGGAGAAGAAGGAACACGAAGCCTGGTAGACGGGCGTCAAAGACACCCGTGGCTCCTCTTCGTGGCTGCTTAATAAATTGTCCCGCTCGACTCGGTGAATGTAACGCTTTGAAGCGCACGCTCGCGAGCATCACAAAACGCCTGTCCGACGTTTTCGGGGTGGGGTGAATGAAACAGAGCGGCGATACAGGGGAATGAAGGATCGGTGTCGGGGACAGAGGGGAGCTGGAGGACAGGTATACTCAGTTTGTGGGATGTTTGATGGCTACGAGGGGAGTGGAATGACAGGTGTTAGACTAGAGTTCCTGGTAGATGTTGGACGATTGTTTTGTTCCTCGTTGTTCTGGGTAATTTATACGGTGCATTGTGCTGGTTGAACGTTGAGAATTATATCAGTAGGAAAAGTGTGCAGGTATGATACCGTGAACGTTTAACCGAGTATTGATTAATCAATTGCGATGTTCTAGAAGATGGAACGTTTCTGTGAGATTAATAAAATTGAAAACTTGATAAACTTTTTTGTTCTGTTATTTAGAATCTCGTCTTCGGGCACTCCTCGTTATTTTTTGAGGATTTTTAAAATTCTTATGCAAAATAAATGATAGATGTATTACATATTTTTCTTTACGCAGTCGTGCACACAGAGTTGCAAGATTTAATATTGAATCACACTTAACAGTTGTTGCCTAGTTGATTCCACTCGATGAACTAAATTCAACAGGGACACGAATCGATCAAGAGACAATCGAACAAATACCGACACAGTTTCCTTCGTTAGCCCGATTGAAGGCGTCTTCTACAAACGGGCAAACGTTCTATAACGAGTAACCACGCGTCAACCGATCGTGTCTAATCTGTGTCGTATCTGCTGGACGATCCCGGTGGCTAAAATGATCAGCGATCAAACAATCTGACCTGGTGATCAGGATCGATAGGTCCACCTTCCTGTCTGACCGTGAATCTCGTACCTCGATGCAATCAGCACCTCCTATTTACCTGTCGATAGGAGCTGACGAATCGAAGGAAATCCACCGACAGAGATTGCCAGGATAAACGGAAGACGAACAGTTTCGAGGAGTAGACGCTGTTTCTTTGAGCATTTCGTGGAATCGAACGCGATTAAATAGTTCAGTGGAGAAAAATAAAGTAGAACGATATAGTTTTCTTCGTGCAATTTCAAACAATTAATTAATATTAACATATGTACAAATAATTATTTATATTAATAAATATTAATTATAATTATTATTTGCGATAGTATGCAGATTTCTTTATAGATTAAAGAGGCGACTCTCGGTCATCGTCCACAAAATTAATACCGAAACAAACTGAAAATAGAAAAAAAAAAACGAAAAGAAACACTCGTTTTGTGCTAAAGGACACGAAGCAACACGGCCTTCTACGGCGAAAAGAAGAAAGCGGATCGTTAGCCGTTAACCATCACCCAGGGCGAAACGTTGTCGTAACGGGGTTCATCGTGCCCGTCCATTACTTACGTCGCGTAATATTATAGCTTCCTCATTAGAGAACGTAAGGGTGAACATAAGCGAAACTTGTCCCGGGGGCGCGGGCTCATGGAGGTCACCGCGCCACGACGTAACGACGACGGGTCGCTCGGAACAATCGCTCATTTTTCTCCCTCTCCCTCCTCTCTCCCCCTTTTACCACCCCTTCAGCGTCTTTTTTCTAGCCGGACGACGAACAACAGGACCGCTTCGAGAGATACCCGTATTTCTTATTCGCCTGGCTTAATTCGTTCCGCTTGTTTCTCGGTTTTATTAGCTGCTTGTTTGCACAACTCCTCAGTGTCCACCAGACTTGTTTGCCTCGCGTGCTAATTGCCGTTGCTACGCTCCTTCGACGTTACGAACCTATTCATCGAACGGTTTAATGGAGAACGTTTACCTTCAGTTAGAATTCCTGATGAGATATTTCTCGTTCTGACGGTTTTGTATCTTCGTGTGTATGGTAATTGAAAGGTTCTATAACCATAGCGTCGTATAATAAGTGCGAAATTTTCAGAAACTGAGATAATACTGCAATGTTGGTGTAAGTAGCGTTGAGCATAATTGCTGTTGATTGAAGATAACGACGTTTTGACGATTCGTTGTTTTTTTTAAATCAAACTTATGAAAAGTGTACTTTTTGGTATTTGATACATTGGGATTTGAAAGCTTTTAATTTTTGGTAGAGGCAATGGAATTTTGGTGGACGATGAGGATCTTTTTGCATAGAAATAAATAAAGTTGGGACTAAGTTAAGAATTAGCTGAATTAAGATGGACTTAATATGGGCGTAATAACAAAACTGCAATGTTTGAAGGTTCAAATAAGGTATTGATCAAATTTTGCAATGTCAAATAATATAAAATGTCTAAAATTAGTTGAAAAAATTTGGAAACAGCGGACTCCTTTTTTCAGTCACTATTTACGGCTCAATAGTTGAGGTAATGATTCGAAACCCATTTATTGGGAAATGAGGATGGCGCGCTGGTTGTTCATAGGTAAAAATTAATCTCCCCTGTCGCGAGGATAAAAAGGAAATACATAAACTCAATTACCATCGTCGTATGACGAAGTAAAATCGATTTCAAATCGATGCTCGCCCGTTCCAAAACGCAGAGGTAATTTATCCGAACGAAAACCGGAAGTCCCTACGGCCGGCGAGCGGAGGCAGCCGAAATTGGTATGCAAAACGAGATAAATCACGCTTACGTCCGCCGCAGCTGCAGCTGCGAAGCACGAATTCGTTCATCACTCGAATCCGCCCGTTTTCTCGACCGGCATTCGGTTTTGTATCGCAATCTGAATGGGAAAAATCGACCGTCCTGGCGGGGGAGGAATATCGTTCGGGATAAACTGTTCGCGAATTAAGAATTTCACGGGGAAATTGATTCGCGGGAAATCGAGGAAATTGTTGCTTCGTTAAAATCACCCAGCTTTATGCTATGTACATTCTATGAATATTTCGGTCTCGTGCCACAAATTTCGTTATCCTTCAGAATGGATTTAATTGTTTCATTCAGGACGTAGCTGGCGGAAACAGTTCTGATTGTACTGTTTTAATACGACGTTCAAGTCTTTGTGTTGATTTTGAAAATAAATTAGCGTTTTCTTCATTTTAACGTTTGTAAAAATATTTTGTTGAAAGTATTACTATTTTTCTGTTAAATGTTAAGACTGTTAAATGTTAAATGTACTCTTGATCAGTTTGCTAATTTTTATTATTTTACACACATTGTGCGTTAGTTTTTATTTTGCATTGAGAAATGAAAAAATATTAATAATTCATTAATAGCCATAATTTCATTTTACTTTTAAGTTATTATATTGTATACAGTTGCAATAAAATTTTTTTTCGTTTCTTTTCAAATAAGAAGAAGTAAGTAGATAGCAGCTAGACATAAGAATGGATCAACAGTCGTCTATCGAGAGTAGCTATGATATGAGTAAGAACTTTTATTTTTGTAAAAAGTGTGAATGCAGAGTACATTGAATCATAGAAAAATCTATTTACTTTAATAATTTATGCATTCCCTTAACTTTATTTTAAAAATTCCAGTACATCTACCTTACTCTTATTTCTCAACCCGAAATTAAAAGATACCCTTTTAAAATATCAACAAATTCAACTACTTAAAATTCTGCTAATTTCGTGATTCTCAAAAAAAAATAAATTCTATATTATCCTACGAAATAATAAACGAAAAACCACGAAGAAACAACAACTTGATTCCAAAAATTCTTCCTGCAGCATTAATAAGTGCATTGTTTTCCTTGGAAAATGATCGAAAGCAGCGTTCGATAAAGACGTCTGGTCCGCGCGGAGTGATTTTTAAAGCAAAGGCGACGGGTGAACGTAAACGGGAATGCAATTTTCAGCGTCGACCCGGTTCAGTCCCGCTTTAACGGCGCTCACACGTTCTCCTTGTATCGCGAGAGGAACGTGCGAGTGCATTTCCGTGAAACAACTGTCATCGGCCACGCAAGAGGAGAGTGCTTTCCGGAAAGCGTTGCAATTTCTGCGAGAATATCTCAGTCCTGAGAACGAATAAGACGCGGGAGGAATCGTCGATGGGGAATTGTCGCGAAGTTGTCAAAGCGTGTGCACACCACCGCGGAACGTTTTACGAGAGAAATCGAACGTGGCTGACGCGACGTCGTTGTTCTATGAATCGAACTCGCAAATTATTCCTAGGTTCTATGGAAAAATTATTATTCCCCGTGAAATTAAAATTCTTCTCGAAAGAAAAATCGAAAGATTTCTACGTAGAAATTGATAACTTCTTTTATGTGATATAATAATTGAGATTTCTCAGAATTTTATTATTTATTAATTTAATGAAAATCCAAGGAAATACTATAGCGGCGACATAATTATCTTACCAAAAAAAAAAGAAAATAGAAAAAGTTGTGGAATCAGAAGGCACTTTTTATCAAAGTTCGTTGGAAATATTGATCTAAATTATAAAATTCGGCACGAACTTATGCTATGACCTATTATTTTTCCTCGAACTCTCTTTAACACTTTAATTGCCCTAATTTTGAACAGAAGCTCCACCAGACTCTTAAATCTCTAATTATGATTAAAAATGAACCACATTAATGGACGAATAATTCTATCTAGTTTAATTTTATTACGTTTAATAAGATAATTTTTGAAGTGTGAAACTACCAACCAATTCTGAACGACACTGTACTCAAGTCACCGAAATATAGGTGACAAGATGATCCAAGTGTTATTATAATTGAAACGTTAGGCACGAATCCAGAATATCTAGAATGTGTTCGAATCTCAAGATAGAGATCTGAATTTATTGTCATGTATAACAGCAGCGGTAGGTATCGTTAATAAGCGACAAAATATCACTTTGCATCGCTATTGCGTACACTTAAGCGCAACGCTTAATGGAAAGCACGTTCGATAAAATCAGACGCGTTCCTAGGATTCCTCGGTCCACCTTACCGTGAAGCCAGCGCGTTTTCTCATCGTTATCCGCCGCCAAAGGAATAATCTTCGCATAAAAACGGGTGTAGTTACAATCTTCCCATAAAAGACCGATCTGCTAGATAAGCCGGTCGAATTTTATGCGTCAGTTTTCTCTCTCGTAAAGACCGCATTAAAGAGACCAGTTTATTGAAACCCTATCATACGTAAACGTTGGTAATCCATACGGAGATGTAAATCTTTATCGCTGAAATTTTATTCAGTTTCTATCGTTTAGCGACAAAAAGGAAGAAACAAATTTTCGTGTGATAATTTTAACGATCATGTTTGAACAGAAGCTCTGACACACTTTTTCTTTTATTTTCTCTACTTTTCTCTGTGTACATCAGGTCAAATCAAGTGTATCGTGGAAGTACACACAGTACGCTTAAAACTTGTGCATAGTTTTTCTAAACCGCGAAACGTAGTTACGCGGTCACTCACGCTTTTGTTAGCTTAAGAGAGGCTCGAACGCTTGGTAGCGATTTCCTCTTTAATGTTACGGATGGCTGAACGATAAAGTTTCGAATAAAATACGCGATAACACCGCCGGACGCCCGTGTAAAGTAAATTTTACACATTCCCTGGTGTACATTTTTTCCCCTTGGGCGCTGCTACGCGTGGAATTTCTCTTTCTCAGAGAAGCTTAATTGCCTCGTCAATTTCTGAACCGTCACGTTTCTTTTTTTTTTTTCTACCTTTCCTTTGCGTATGTGATGGAATGCAATTAATATATAAATATACCAATTAATATCCTCGTGGAAGTTATAAATTGATTCGAACTACTTGAAGTAGGAATTCACTAAATTTAGCGAATTTATTAAAATTTGAAATTTAAAATTCCCTGCAATTCCAGTGTTTTTTTTTACACTCAAATTGTTGAATTTTTTATTTGCAACGTTAAAAATAAAATTTACCAATTACGATAGCATATATTTTATTCTACACTCTGATCTAGTTATTTATGCTACTCCAAATCATTAATTCAAGTATTCATTTGTTAAAAATACTTCAAAAATTTTAACAATACCAAAATCTGACACCGATCAATTAACAATCTAAAGGAGAATATTTAAAAAATCGACAAAGTAAAAATACAACACGACACTATTTTAGAACGTTGAGAAATGTTTCACTAATCACCGAAATTCAAGGAATTTCCTAAAAATCACAAGACGAAAGAAAACAACAAGAATAAATTAAGTACCACCGCGTTGACAAATTTAGTCAACACGAAGTCCCGCTGTTCTTCTAATTAACAGTAGAATTTTCCTTTTTCGTCTTGCATCTTCTGCTTGATCTATCGTCTGGCCGCGAGTATACACGTGACCCAGGAAGAGATCCTATCTCCCGTGATTCTTTGTAACAGAGAGAGGATCGAAAGTCGTCATCGTGATGACGATTCGTAGAAGCAGAAGCGTTCACGCCAGAATCGTCGAGCGGGGGAAACCGGTCGGGCTGGAACTTCTTACAGAGGAGCATTCCATTTCAGTTGGAAAGCAAGGAACAAACCCGTGGATCAGTGAACGTTTGACCTTACCCGGAAGAGTGGCCGCGACAAAGAACTCTTTCAGCGAGGTTAATCGATTGTTTTAATTCGAACCCAGCCACCGTATCCTTTTGTTAACTCTACCGGAACTTTCTGCTCAAGCATCGCTTCGACTTTATTCAGATCATCTTTTTTGATAATTTTGCAATTAACTCTGTACCACGGTTATTTTGAATTTTTTTCTTTCTTCTGTTACGACAATGTGTAAAAATCTTCGTGCATTCTCGTGGAAATTAGTTATCACGAATTAAAAATTTATCCAAAATTAACGTATTTTTATTTTTTCTATTACAATAGAGTATGAGAACCTTCGTACATCCTCGTGGAAATTAGTCGACACGAATTTTGCAGTTATTACGAATTAAAGAGTTGTGCAAATTAACGTATCTCGAAGATTAGGTATACATGTGTTCCAACACTTTAAAGTGCTGCGAAACAGCTGATATAATTTCGTTTAATTATCCTTTGATATTCATATTTAACTCGTATCACCGTTTTACTATAGTAGAAGTCGCTTTATTACATCTTGGTTATTTCATACTTGAAAATTATACGGGGATTTGAGCATTAAGTAAAGGTACTTAGAGATTTAATGGTCTCTGGCATCCGGTCGTAATAAAACTCGCGAGAATTCCTTTTAATTCCACGATACACGCGGCTGCTCTCGTAACCAATTTTTACATTAAACAGATTCTTTATTATCGCATTAAAGGGTTAAACCGTGGATATTCGACGTTAAATATTCATATCTTTCCGAATGATATCCTGTCGGAGTTTATCAACGCTTAAAATTTTCACGATATTTGTTGTAGAAAGCGACGAGGTGGTCGGAGAATTCGGAAGTTCGTTACTAAGTTTGAATAGTTATAACTGAAACATCGAGATTTCCAATAGACCGGACCGAGAGTTGAATTGGAAAATTTAAAACGTTTCGCTCAAGAGCTCGAAACTTTCCGGTTCTATTATGATATTTTTATTACAGCGGTCTCATAAATATTCAGATACTTCAGGAAGTGTGATTGAGATTGAGGTAATTGGATTATCCGAGTCGTCGAAGCTTTTATTCCAGCTACAAAGTGGAAAGGGAAAAAGAAATACTGAAGAGAAACACTGCGCTATTTTTCACATTTACACTTTCGTCTTATCCTATATACGAACACCCAAAAATATACCTTCGGTAATTAAAGCTTGATTCACTTGATAAATCAAGTCTTAATTTCAGCTACCTAATCCACATCCTCGAAAATACCACATTGATTGGTTCAATTAATTTTAACATTTCTAGTAATTTCAATTCATTCGATTGATCTCTGGATTACACTAATTTTAATACATCCATCTTACATACGGAAATTTTGTTCTATCTTAGGTTGTTCTCGAATTATTCTAATTAATAATTTTTCAATCTCCAACTTTAAACAGTGATTTCACCTCGCAAACATGAATATCAGCAGCTAAAAAAAAATGTGTCGAATATTTTTAGATTCTTTATATGTAAGCAAAATTTGATCAAAATTGACGTGCATTAGTTCAACTCCTAAATTCCTGACGCCTACAATCTATCTCTTTTCTGTCTATCTCAATCTACTCTTTTATCAGCGATAAGATTTGAGCAATACTGGAATGACAATAACAAATCCATAAAACTATACCATATCCGATAGATTTAAGAAAATTGAAATTTAACGTTGCACGGAAGAGACTAGACAGACATCTTTCTCTCCTCAACAAAGAACTGACCCTTTTATTAGCGGCAGGGGCATTAATATCGCCACCAGGTTCGAGATTGTCGAAAAACAAGCACAGCCGCAAACTTGTCTCTCTCCCCCCTCTGGCCGAGTAGACCTCTCATTCCTCTCTCGCCACCCTGGCAATCTCCATCAAGGACCTCCCGCTACTCGTTCAACACGCTGGCGGTCAACGATGGCGTACGAACCACGCGAAGATGGGATAATTTCCCGCTCGTGCCGGCTCGTCACGCGATCCACCGGACGCTCCTTCGCTTTCAGAGGCCGCCGACAACATTTGCATACTGCATGCGGTGCACCAGTTGTGAACGCCGCTAGAACGCGCGACACCGTCCCACCACCGCGAAGTTATACGTGGCCGCTCATGTTGGCGCCGGATTTTGCGGCGATCGCGATAACGTGGCCCGCCGCGTATCCCTGCTCGTTTATCGCTCGGAGATCTTTTCGTCCAGACAGGCCACCGATAGCTGACTGTTACGCTTTCGCGGCCCCAACTGTCAGCCTTTCCGCGTTGTTGCACAGTGTTTTTAACCACCAGCGAACGACTACTTCGACGCCTTCTTCATGGTTGTTCAAGGCGGAGACAGCCTGTACAGCCCAGGTGTTTCGGCTGCTTTTGGGTTGAGATGTGAGTTTGACGCGACGTCGAGGGAATGGGTGTTAGATGATCAATTCTGGGTATTACGGAAGACGTTGAGAGTGAAGTGCAATTCTAGGTTGTCTGCATATCACTGGTCGTAAGTTTTTACATATAGTTTGACAAAAATACAGGGTATGTAAATTGCTCTATCATTTAAAAATGGAATAACTTTTTTAAAATTTTTGCTTCAGAGTTTGGAAAAATTCTCGATGGATCATGTGGTCTAAAAAAGTTTCCACTTTCGATACTTTGATACTCCTAATCGAATAATTCTACTAAAAGCAATTTACCCAACTCCTAAAAGCAGTAGAGATATGTTAGGTATAATAGATAAACGGAACACCCTGTATATGAAATTGCAAGTGATTAGAACTTGTGCTGTGTAACATGCAAAGTTGGTCTTGTGTGTTGTACAGATGCTAGATTTGAATTGAAATTAAGAGAAAGATCGTATGCGAAAGAAAAACCGAGGGAAAATGAAGAGACACAAAGATCACTGCTGTTTAGACAGAAAAAGTACGAATTATATTTTTTAACAAGCAAAACTTCGATGGACTTTATTTTATCTCATTATTGGACCATATCACGAATTGGAATTCTTGCATGCAGTCCTTTTTTGGACTGTGCTGGTACCTTCAGCTCTTTAATTGTGGCGCGTCAGGATCTTTCTTCCTTTTTTTTCTATTTAACGATCCTACTTAACCCTTTACGGTCTGTAGCATCAAACTGAAACCCAGCAACATTAAGCTCCATTCTTGCAAGAATGTATCACGAAGGTGCTCATCAGCGTGCACCTAAATTCATCCGGTAGACAACAGTTTAAACTGTGCAGAACATCCGAAAGCCTGATCGAGTTAACTTTCTCTTAACACGCGATGCCCCGATCGATCCTGCAGCTGTTTTTATGATCGATTATCGAACCTGCCCGGTAGAATACTTTCAGTCCACGGCAGGTCCCGCTCACGTCCGTCGAAGATAAATAGAAAGGAAACATGTGCGCCTTGCAGGAGTTCGAGGATCGAAAGAAAGAATTAATTCGCTTCCCTCCTTAGCGCCGCTATTTACAATATTTCCGCACACACAAGCCTTTACAACCTTGCTTTATTAAAATGTTAAAGTAACCGGTGATAAATAATCGGACGTGTTTTCTCTTTAGAGAGAATATCCTGACCAATTGATTCCACTCGGTCCAATTCGAACACACGACAACTACTCGTGTATACTCGAACGTCTTTTTCGGCCTAAAGACAAATTACACCAAACGAGAAAACAAAGTGAAGAAGTGTGTAGAGAACAACTTTGTTAATTGCTACACTTGCCACAACCATCTGTTTTTTTCTCCTCTGAATTTATTTCCCTGTATTGAACTTTCAATCTTCTAATCAGACGAGCAACACCATATACGGTTATCCGAGGAATATAAATTACGAAAGATAAACAGCAACCTCCGGAAATTTCCAAGCTTCTCAAGCCGAAACCAGCAGCATCGATTCTCTCACTCTGTGCTTTAATCAATTCCTCCTCGTTGAATTTACCACTCAGCAATCACACCCAACACCGATCACCTTTCGACCCTAACAGTCAGAGGTGGTTCTCTGTTAAATGGAGCTGGTCTCGTCGCGGCAACGAGACTCGACACACCAGCGAGTCTCTCGAGCTCGAGAGGACGTTCTTTGGGCCTGGTTTCACGAGCACAGACCACCCAGTCGCGACGTGTACACCGGAGGTATCCACGGCCAGGCTACAAGAAGCAACGTCTCGCCGACTTAGATTTAGGCTCTGTACGATATACAAGTTGCGCGTACGCGAAAAACAACGTTGGTGTGGCTGTTGTGTGCAGAACGAACGAGGCAACGTTATTCCCTCGTGACCGCCTCGCCGTTGCTCGATCTCCACTGGAGTGACGCGAAACGTTTTTTGCAAATCGTCAACGTCCATCCACCATATGTTGTCCAGAATTCAAGGCGGACTCTCCTGTGGCTGGTCGTGATACGCGCTCTACCGACGACCATCGCCACGAAATAAGGCTCGGGATAAATCTTTATATATTGATGGTTCATAATTTTGATGGTTCAAGATGGCTTGATCTTTGTGGAATATGTTGAGATTGTTTTGTATTAATTGGTGCCTTTATTGTGGAGGAAATTTGGGTGATTTTTTACAGCTGGTGCATGAGATTGTGGCGAATTAAATGGAAGGAAGAGGTTATTAAAGGTGCATGATCTTAATCCTGTGGTAGCATGCAGAGCATCACAAATTTTGTTAATTCTAGTTTATTTCCAAAGTTCATCTAACAAGTTTCCAAGGAAGAAGTCAAGAATTTATTTAAAGAAATACAATTCTTTCGAAAAATCGATCAGGTTCTTGAACAAAGAGATTTTCTGTCCCAAAGAATATGTATCTAATAAATAAAAATTCATACACAGCAATGTGAAATAATGGAAGCAAATTCTTCCAAACCAAGCTCGTCATCGTTCATCAGCGCAACTGAAATTTACCATCCTCGAAATTCTGCATACTTTGATACCGCAACGCGTTTCCTCCACCGGTTGGAAGAACAGCTCTCGAGCCGCTTTCGAAGACGCATCGCCCTCACGAACGGGCCAACGCAAAACAAGCGAAGAAAGTTGCCTCTGCGAAAGTAAGACGTATCGCGCGGTTGGTCGGCATCGATTTTGGATAAAAGTAAATAACCGTCGACGGGCCAGGGGTGACGTCGTTCCGCCAGATCCACCCTGTTGATGTTCAGGGGCTAAGAAAGTGCAAGGAAGTCCCACGGTACCCATACCGAACCACTCTGACTCTATGGCCTATTTGTGAGATAGCTGGAGGTCTCCGACGTAAGAGAATTTATTCCTTCCATCCCTTTCTCCTCCTTCTGCATTGCCTAACCCTATCCCGTCTTTCTCTCTCTCTCTCTCTCTCTCTCTCTCCCTCTCTCTCTCCACCACGCCACATCTTTCTTTCACTCTCCTTTCTCATCGTTTCTCGTCCTTTCATTTCGTTTCGTTTCTTCACCTTCCTTCTCTAACCCTACCTCGTTCGAATTCTCTTGTGTTCATGTGTGTGTGTCTTCTATCTCGACAGAATCGTCCCTTCGACCTTTTTCCATTCGTTTCTTGTTTCAGTTGGATGTTGCGATATGTTCTACGTGAAATCTCGACCAGCTAGTAACGTGGAACGAGAACCAAGGAAATTGTCGGATTCCGGTGGCTGTCGTCTCGAATTAGGTATTTATCGACGCGCTATTACCCACTCGTAAGCTCGTAGACTGGCTCGTGTGTCCTCGCTGGTTCCGATAATTTATGGGAAATTTTGATGCATCGCGAAAGAAGCAATTTTCGGTACACAATTTCAAGAATTCTTTTAACAAATTTTTTGTCACTCGGATCAATCGAAATGATTAGTAGGAAATTCAATATTGATGAAAATTGGCAGGTGATCCGGTAGTTCATGATAAAAAAAGAATATCAACGTTTAGGATGAAATGTATCTTTTGTTCTTTCTGGAAAATCAAGATTTTGTGAAATTAGAGCTGCAACAATTTATACGAAACATCGTTGTATAGATAAAGCAAAGGTTAGAGAGTATCAAAAATCTGCAGAGGTGTTTTATTTTTCCCCAATCGCAAGCCCTCGTAAAACTCTGAATTTCGATAGGAATAAAAGGAACATCGGGACTTTTCTTCCGTTATTCCCAGCCAATTCCTGTTGTGTTTTGAAAACCAGCCAATAAATGGTATTCGAAGTTCTCTCTCGTTATACTCGATCCCACCGTAGCATGGGAAATTAAATATTGAAGGTTCAACGGTGATTAACTTTACGAGAGTAATTGAGATCGCGTTCAACAATCGAACGTCAGTACCTTTCGTTGTACTGTAATTTAAACTTCACCCCGTTTCATCTTGCCTTCGCCCCCTTTCCTTTCCCCGCTAAAGTTTCCCTACGATACCACCGGGCAAAAGTAGTCTCGAACATTTTTCAGAGAGGAATTCCATCCGCCCACGATGTTGATCGATTTATCTTGCTCCTCTTTTTATTGCCTTTCCATCGGACGAGCTTATTTATGGATTGTTCGAGTTAATTTTATATATTTGCTGGTGAGTTTCTTGATTGCTTTGCGACCGGCAAGATAAAGTTGGTCACGTGTGATGGAAACGAAATGTTTCAAGTTTCTATTTATTTTCAGGTAAATTCTAATTTAACAAGCGATCGAATACAGCAATTTAATTTCACTATCTCAAGTGTTATGTTATCCTTTGACTTTTATTAATTGTATTAAAAAAGGAACGAAGAGGAGTACATCTATGAATTTAATTAACAAACTAGAGGAAATTAGAAATTGAAAAAAAAATTAAAAAATAATTTTCTCGTATCCCGTGATTCTTTGGATACTTTTTATCGTGTGAACATTGC
>NW_017100616.1:262984-271104 GCF_001263275.1 Habropoda laboriosa
TTATTATCGTTATCTTCTCACTTTCGCGACGCAACGAAAGCTTGCAGAGAGGCGCTAAGAAGATAAAGAGGCGAGTTTTCGAGAGAAGAATTACATTGTTATGAAGGCTTATCGAAGAAGCTCCCCTTTTTATACCATTATTGAGAAAGAACAATACAAACGTTGTGTAGTTACTTAAAAAAGTGTTAATATAATTCGATAAAAGGAAGAATGATATCAGAGGAACATTATCAATTCTCCATAACACAATACGTTCCAAGTATTCTGTTTCATAGTCACAGATGAGAAAATTACATTTGAAAGAATCTTGTATTTCCAAAATTTATCTCGTCCAAACCTAAATCTTTACCATAAACACTAAGAAGTCAGACGAGAGTATTTCTCAGGCCTATTTTACTAAAATAAAGGCATACTTGTGCTAAAATTTTGCAGGAGAAAAAGAAAATAAACCTTAACATTAAAAATCAAATTTTCTCTTAGAATTAGAATAAAATAAAATTTAATTTACTTAGGCAATTAATTATTTTTTAAAGTACTCGGTTTCTTAAATCGTCGCCACGTTTAAATTACCCACGAGAACAATCGTAGTCTCATTTTCACATTTTTCTCCTCTGCATCCATTAATGTTTTTTTTATTCATCTACGTATAAACCAGAGCTTTCGTATTTCGCGATTAGCAAGGGACGTTCTTGAGGAACGCGGCGTAGCGCAAGAAAAACGTCGCCCTTCGTTTCCGGTTCCACTTATTTCCAGCCTCTTGCTCTTCTCGTTTTATCTGTATTATAGCCCTGCTACGTTTTTGCGTCCCTCTTTAACGTCACAGAATGTTAAGCCCCCGTTTCTTTCCTTTGCTGATCCACAGTCGGACTTATCGCAGCCTCTCGAGACTCACGAGCAGCAAAGACTTACTTCTTCGGGTACTGGTGGAAGAAAGTGACGCAAGATTACGAGACTCCCGCTTATTACGGTTATTACCGTAACGTTCTCGCTGCCAGCCGGACCGTCGTCCACGTTTTTTAAGGGGCCAATTAAAAAATTTTTATCTCGACACAGCTTTAATTTCGCCCGGTCGCCACACGCGGCCCAATCGCGTTTTAATCTGAACTCTCGTCTCCTTTGAATGATCGGACCGCTTCTCGTGCTTCCTGCTCATCTTGTTGCGCTCTCGTAATGGCCGCTGAGTATCATGAAAGTAAAAGATCGCAACAAGTGAACCGGAGGAGGAGAATTTTCAACCGGCGAAGATGATACGCGCTGGGATAATCTTGTGAATTTAACGGTTTCAATATTATCGTTGATATTAAGATTCACTGATCGCCATATATCTTCGATCGGCTTGAAAGTATCTTCTTTTCAAATTTACCGAAGTATTTAAAAAACAAGAAATGGATTCTAAAATTTCTGATTAAATACAGAAAGAAAATAGAAAAATTGTGTTTGTAATTCTTCTCATTTATCGTCCAAAAAAATATTTGAAGAAAGCTTGCCGCGCGTGTTTCGGTAATTCAAAAGCCAAAAAATGATCATTATCTGTGCATCAGTTTAATAGCACCCGTCGTTACCGATCATAAAACGGAACAAGATCAGCGAAACCGGTGGGTCGAAGCTGCGTAAACAAAATTTCCCACGCGTTGAAAATCGTTGATCGTCATACCATATAGCCGCGAAACGTCCCGAAAATCGGGCGTCGCACTGACGGTGGTTAATCATGATCGCAGGGAGGAGAGAATCAGCCAACGTCGGCGGCAATATCGTCCGCAAATGTTATTTTACTGCGGCTACGTCGGTAATTGTACAGTAATGTTACCTTTATTAATATCGACGACGATAATGAAGTCAGGCCGGGGCAACAGCGTTACGATAATGGCGGGGACGATGTGGACCTCCCTCTCTCGTGCCACGCCAGGGTTCCATTAATTAAATTATTTGAAAGCGTTTCGCCAACGCCACTTTAAATGCTACCGCCCATTAAGAATTCCCTTTCGATCCGATTCGAGTAACCGACGGGGAAAATGGCGCGGATACTCGCTAACGTTTTAATGGAACGTTAACTAAATACTTACGTTCGCAATCTATTCGATGTAAAATATAAGATTGGTTTGCACGTCCGTTTCGTTGAAATTGTGCAAAATTGCTGGATCGTTTTGCTCATTTTTCTGTAATATAGGTTATCGTGTATTGATGGAGATTGGCAAATTGCAAATTTAATGAGGAAATGTAATGGGAAAAAGGGTATGTACTGAGAATTCAACAGTTGTCTGTGTATGTGTGTGTGATGTATTAATCTCTTGGGAGTCGAATGTTTGAGAATATGGAAGAAATGTGGTTTAAAGATGAATGTTTATTTTTAAATAATAAATTAGAGGAAATAAATAAAGGTTAAAAGAAGCTACTGATTTATATTTCGTTAATATCTGATTACATTTCATCGATAATTCATATTGAATTTATAAAATGGTACACTGAAATGTTTAATATTCATTGGCTGAATTTTCATTCGATATCGTATAAAAATGTGAAATATATTCTTCAAGAGATCCACGATATCATGTTCGATCATCGAACGAATAAAATTGTTACAATCGAAGGTAGCGATCAAAGAATGATAAAGCGGTTAATACTTTTTTTTACCATGGAAATACTCTGTGTTTATCGAATTTTTTAAACGAAACTCGAACGAATTCTGATAACTCGAGAAATATTTGACGAATCTCGTATGATCGAAAGAAGGAACACGCGTACTCTGCAACGACGTTCTAAATTAAACGGTGAAAAATAAACTGGATCGCCGGCTCCGACAGAAACTTCGAGCGCGTTGCTATTCTTCGAAAGCCATAATCAAGTTCGGGTTAATCGGTTTCTCTCGAAGCAACTTCGCCACTTCCTCACGCTGCAAACTATTCCAAAACTTCCGAACGGGACGTGTTCGCGATGAAGAGAACAGCGAGTCTTCGAACTACGTTCCGGAGATTACGATAGTTCGAAGTGAAAGTACAGTTTGGATGGAAGTGAAAGTCCGTAGATAAATTCGCCCTTCGAATTTTGATCCGCTCGTGCTCGAAACTCGAGACGAGATTTTTAATCGTCCAGATTTTATTTTTCTAATAAAATGTAATATTTGAACCACCAATTATTTTTTTTTCAATTTCAACGTCAAAATGTTACTTTTGAAACAAGAGTAATTTGGTTGCAATTTTTATTTTTGTTGATGTACTGTTGCTTAAGTTTTTTTTAGACAAGTGGCAACTAAATTAATAAATTGGATTTTTAATATTAATTTGATATAGTAATTTCAATTGAATTTGTTACTTCTGCTTTTTTATTGCATGATTATATTTATATGTAAAGTTGACAGAACTAATCACATTGGCATGTAATCACGATTATCAGTAAACAATTATAATAATTTCTTCCTTACTCGTCCAAAAAATATAAAACCACTAATCTATAGAAATATTTCAAAATTCGTTGGATTTTGTTAATCATTCGCCTTAATGCATCACAATACGTATGACGTTCATTACAAAAAAAAAAACGAAAAAGAAAGAAAGTTACAGTGTAATTAACGATGTAACACCAAACGAGAACACATAATTAAAAATTGTGCTCTAATGGTTTCCTCCGCAAATCTAATTACGATTTGAAATTTACGAAGCGAGAAAGCTTCCACTTATCCAGAAGAGTAGAATGAACGAACTTTTTGCGGCGATAAGCAAAACATTCGCTAATTACAGTGAACATGAATTTGCGAATAAAGCATCAACATCGTTTGCCCAGTAGATTCGTTCCATTTCCAGCATACTACACCAATTTATGATCAAACCGACTCCGCGAAAAAACTAGCCCGAAAATCTCACAGTAGCTGTCTCTTGCGAATCTCGCGTAATTCTTTTCGAACCGGTCGGTCGATTCCCGTAAATCTACTTTTCCCTCTTAAGGGATAGACTACGTCGAAACTATCCAGGAACTTCGGACCGGATGTATCCATGATGAAGGCGACAAGGATACGACATTGAATCACTCTCCACAAAGGCTCAAAGTTGTCCTCCGTTCGTATCCGAGAACGAAGAGGGTATCGACATGTTGGAAATTAACGGGAATTTAGTGACGTGAGAGAGTCTCTCAACGAAAGGAAACTATGTTTTCAGAGATTAGAGAGAAACTGGAGGAAATTGTGAGAATTGATTTGGAATTGCATTCGATTTTATTTTTGGTCATTATATCTTTCAATAGTTTCATTTGAAGTGAAGCAAGAAATCTGGAGGGAATTGTGAGAATATATTTGGAATTGTGTTCAATTTTCTTTTTCTGAACATTATATCTTTCAGTATTTTTATTTAAATTGAAATTTACTTTATTCAAATTTACATTAATGAAAATGATGAAAGTAATTTCACGATATAACATCACGTTTAAAACTGATACAGACAACAGCCGTTGCAGGATACGTCGTCAAACACTGTATACAGGGTGCTAAAGGAGTCTTGAACTCGTAAACCTCTTTATCTCAGCATCATAAACTAAGATAGTAACAGTATCTAACAATACAGAGTCTCTTCGACAAGCAGTGAATGAACAGATCCGTAGAATGCTATGAAAAGATCCTGCCTGCAGACTTATTAAGTCTCTATTGCTACGCAATAGTCTGCGCAGAGAGAAAATCACACGAGATAAAGATTTTCCACAAAAAGAAACGAAATCGGCGGAGAATTGCAAAAATGTTCGTATATTACGAATTAACCAAATGAAAGAAAAATATTGCATTAACGTTAATGTGTTTAATACGTGTAATTGTAAACGCACGTTAGAAAAAGAGGAAATCGAAGAAGAAGAAAGGGGCCGGGTCCGGCGGAAATTCTATGGAAGCTTTTACGCAAGGGTAAACGTACTTGGAGAAAGTTATAAATCCTGCTAATTATGCAGAGGGTAAATGCGCTCAGCCGTTATTAGATATTGAGCAAATTTTACGACGCGACGGAGCTCTGGCTCGGAACCGGAACACGTACGCTCTGAACGAGCTTATTAAAATTCTGCTAATTACAACAGTGCTACAGTTACCCGCGTGAAATGGCTCTGTAAATTAATAAAAAATCCAACCAAGTACTCTCCAATGCAAAACAGATCCTTTTCGCTAAGGGAAATTACACTTCTGAGTAACAATGCGATCTTACTGATTATACAGCAAAGTATAACACATTTATCTATGGATTAATTGTTCCTATCTATCTCAAGAGATTCTAAAACTGTTCTCATGTTTTTATACATATTTCAATACGTTATAATTGCAGAAATACCAGAAGTAAACGTAACATTTGAAATTTGTCTCGTCGCCGTTCGCAAAGACGTATTATTTCGAAGCGCATAAACGCGGTTCAGTGCCTTATCTGCCTGTACGACGCAATTTTATTCGGGCAGTCGAGAGTCCGGCCGGGTTTATGTCGGCTCGCTCGACAATGAGAATAGAAAAGATCCTTATAGTGATCTCATAGCGTGAACACGAATCGTTTTTTATCTGACTGTTACCCGACTCTGCCGAGCTGTTTTACGATTCTGAGTTTATGAACTAGAATTCACCTGGTCGGGATCGATTCCCTATAAACTTTTACTCTGCCGGAAAACGGTCTGTGCAGCCTGTAGAGCAGGGCCCCTCTATCTCGAAGCGTGTAGACGAAGCGGAGAAAGACACCGATCCGACGAATCTATGCGCAGAGAATCATATTTTCCCCTGGAAACTTAATCTCGTGACGCCGAGGGACGTCGAAATAAAGCGAAAGATGAAGAATCAATAAAAAGTATGGTAGGAAGGCACCCCGGGATTTTACGGGATCCTGAAAAAAATGTCGCGCCTCGTTCACCTTTACGGTTATCGTTTCACCATCCGTGAACTAATATTTTCATCAAGCTGACAAAATTTGACTGATTTTGAAAAACTGTCACTTTCTGTCACACACTGACCACGTTACTTTAATAAAAATTGCAAACATACTATTGAACATTAGAACGAAACTAGAACTTCTATGTAGCTAATCTTCTCAAACACCTACAATTTCTTGCTTCATCCAACACGGTCTTCGAAGCCCTTGATCTCCAAAATAAAAGCATCAGAATGAACATTTTCGTGAAACAAGACTGCTCTCGAATCTTTCATAGGTGTAAAAGGAGAACCTAAACGATATCAGAGTGCAAAGTAATCGTCTAATTGTTGCGCCCTAGCGAACTGTTCTACGGCTACAGGTTCGCGTACCGTATAATCCTCTTGAAGGGATCGATTTCCGCTAAACCGGCCGAGCGACCAGAAACTAGGCTGGAAACTTCTCTAGGACGTGTCTACGTCGCGGAGGACAAGGATACCGCATTAAACCACATTACGTAAACCCTTATAGTTTAAGCTTAAACCCAACGCGGCACAGATGCACCGGTCCCTGAGGATTTCACGGGCTCCTGAAACTTTCATCAAGTCGTTCGTTAAGCCAGCTCGTGGTTTATAGACATATCCCGCGTGCTAAGGGAAAACCACCGCCGATCGGGCTTCCCGCTATCAGCCCTGTTTTCTTCAGTCTTCTGCTTCCTCTCCCACCATTCCTATCGCACCCTGTTTTCACTAACACACGACCAACGAGATAGAGAGAGAGAGAGAGAGAGAGAGAGAGAGAGAGAGAGAGAGAGAGAGAGAGAGAGAGGGAGAAAGGGAGATATATTGGCGGAGCCTTAACACGTCATTCTCGACCAAGTTGCCGGCAGAAAGGGTTTAACGCGTGAAATTTCCGACGAACAGCTCCGAGGATTATTGCGGATTACTGTTTGCTTCGAAGAATGGTAATTAAAAGCGAAGTCCAAGGGGTTGCGTCGAGATTCGGAGACTTTGCGACACCAGAGGCTTCCTTGCCTTTCGTTTCGGTTAAAGAAGCGTCGTTGATCGGTAATTTGGACGCTGTTCAAGGGTATTTGCATAGAATTCTGTATTGAACAATTGGAGAAGTATAATGAATAATACACTTTTTTTTCTGTTTTTTGAAAAATTCAGTAGTTGTTTTTTATTCTTTTTTGTTTGTGCTGGATTTTTGTTTAGAAATTTCGTCTAGAAAATTAAATTACATTTCTGACTTACTAGAAAATAGTGGATTACTTATTGGTACACCTACTATAATTAGTGGTGTATTATTCGTTAAAGAAGTAATAATTAAACAGGCATTTTATTTACGATGAAGAAATATTAACGCAATATTAGTTTCGATATTGGTGCAACGATAAGGGATTTTCGTAATATTCCCAATGAATATTCAGAAGGATTATTGTAGATTACAATTGGCCAAAATCGAGTTTGAAAATCTTAAACTTGTCGAATGGACCGGTAAAATTATTTACACGAAAAATACGAACACCATAACTTGTCGTATTATTATAGAATCACGCAGGTTAGCACTTGTTTATAGGGGAACCGGTATACATAAGAAGTTGCTTCAATTTATGCAGTTGTTCGTGACATGTTTAAGTTGAGTCGAAGTTCAGAGCGGCACCGACTGCTTGGTTTAGGTGCGAAATGCAATTAACTTGATCAAGAGTTAAAATGCAATTGAATAACTTCTAACGTTCAATGCGTCTGTAGAAATACAGCTGACTTAAACATGAGTATACACGTGAAATTCCTACAACAATTTACGCTTGTGCATTCTTTTCTACGGGTTACAAATGCTTCTGCAAATTTGCAAACTCGTAAACCATGTGAATACGAAAAGTACAGGTATAAAACGTTATAGAATTTTTAATGGGGTTGCTTTCATCATACAGAATTTTCATCCAAAGGTCTAATTTCTAAAATCCAATTTTCCTAAGATCGCGTTTAATTCTGCAAATACCACAGCGAAAGGGTTAAGAATCTTTCATCGAGATCGTAAAGACCATCTTTCCGACGAAACTAAGGTTGCATTAAGTTAGTATCGATCAGATAACACCGTCAGCCCAACAGCAAACAGTATTACAGGTTCATTAATGTCATAAGAATTCAATCTGAAGCAAGCTTCCATAAGTTTCCCTCTGATTCTCCCAACAGATGAAAATCATCATTTCAACGCCGTTAGAGTCCGTGTAATCTATTTCTTGTGAAGCGAGCTGGCACGCAA
>NW_017100616.1:271228-280005 GCF_001263275.1 Habropoda laboriosa
TTCCTCGGCTTGCCTGGCATTCGTAGCATGTCTGATTGTCTGCTTTTCTAGCATCATCCAGGCCTGACCCTTTACTTCCAAGCCAGTCAGACGACAGACGACGAGCAACTAAAGAGCACGGTTTGAAACAGTTCCGAAAATAACTGTTTCGAACTTTTGTACATCGGTTCTGATTGAAACAGTTATGAGAATCGTAAAAATGTTATAGATATAGCTTCTTTAGAATCGATATTATGTCGGTTTCATATCGATTCTGTAACTGTTATGTTCGGTTATTATTTATTCTCATTGATTTTGCGAAATAGTTTTCAACCCTTGCTAGAAAGGTAGCAAAGTTTACCTTGAAGGACACACTGCAACATGTCTCGCGATGAGAAAGCTTGAGTTTCTGTAATGGACACGACACGGCCTTTGGTCTTCAGGAACAGCAGGAGATACGGATTCGAATAATTGACTCCGTTATGTCGGGAGCTGCCACGCGAACCTTCCCTGAGCAACGCGAAAAAGGGACCGCTTGGTTTTTTGCAGACGTCAGGTCTTTTTGACGCTGTTCTATCCATGAATTTTCGTTTAGGGGAATTGTTCAATTATGAGTGCTGAACAATGTGGCATGTCTGTATAGTTATAGACGCATTCTTTTGGGGATTAATGATATGTATTAAGGACACGAAGAAAGGATCGTATTGCTGTTCCAAGCTCTCCTTTTCACTCTCTTCCATTCCGTCACTATAAATTATCACACTCACAACCCACAAATTTTTGTAACTTTTGTATGCAACCTTTGATTTCAGCCTTCCTTTCTTCTCCATTTTCCAATTAGTGAGCAATTAGAATAACAGCTCCCTTAATCACACGTAACACTAAACGCTTCAAAATCTCAAATCCCTTTTCAATCTTCAAACGAAACCTCTGAAATCTAAAAAAAGGAAAACCAATATGCACAATAATAATTACGATATTGAAGTCTGCAAAAAGAGTCCCGCGGAATCGAAACGAAACATCCTGTTAAAAACCTTAAAGGAGCATTCTAAGAGCCCCTAAGTCGATTTCTCCACAGCATTCAGACAGCACTAGGCAGACTGGCTACCCCCGCAGAAATTCAATCACGAACACAGAGACCTCGAATAAAGGGGCCCTCCGCACGCCTCTTTGTATGTCATTGTTTCTCAGAACGCTTGATTAAGGTCCGTAAATATGGTCTGGCCGTTGGGGGAAGCAGCGTTGCCTCGAATTAACGACGATGATACGCTCGTGTCGGGAGCGGAAGGGGAGCCGAAGGGTCGTGCGGTATCGCGAAGAAGATCAGCGGGCCATTGTACGAGCTGTAAATAAATCCCTAATGATCCTTGCCGGGCCGGCCTGGTCCTTCTCGACTAATTATACGAACCGGAGAGACATTGCCGGTATCTTATAACTGGCGCACGCTGCTCCAAGGCCAATTAGTAATTAATAATGGCTACCGAGAGGATGTCGCGGATACTTGTCGCCTCGATCGAATTAAACCGGGTATTAATCGACCCTAAACGCCTTCCAAGTAGCCGACACGTTTAGCTCGATTGGCCTACACTTTGTTTATCCTCGACCCTGCCCTGGGAAACGAGCCTTGAGGAAATAAGAATGTGACGAGTAATTTGCGTGACTTGAACACACATTTTTTCATTTTCTACCATTATAACGTGTATATACTGGAATTTTTAACTCGAGTTCTTTCGGAGACTTCGTCTGAACATTTGTAATATTAATATAATTCCCGAATTTTTTAGTAATTCGATTTTAATTTTGTTTCAGGTAAGCTGACTACCAATTTGGCACAAAATCACGCGATCATGGGAGAACTCTGCAGCTAAGCTACAGTCGTAAGTACATTTACACAATCCTCGCTGCGAATGAAATCAGTTATGGAAGTTTACACTGAAAGAGGTAATTTTATTTATACATCCACAACAATCTCGTTGCACAAGAAGCTCCACACATTTCATCGAACATTAACGAAATCCCGGAATTAGATCCCATACGAACGAGCATGTCTAAAGAGAGTCAGACACACAGGACCAGCATATCGAGTAAGTATTTCTAATACCTCAAACAAAACCCTGCCACGTTAGAACGCACAGGATCCCGAAAAATGTGCAGAATCACCTGGTAAATACGTTAAAGCGTGTCGGAGTGGTACGAAGGAGCTTTGTGGTTTCTACTAGGGAAACATTCGTCGATGTCAACGACAGACCTCTCGAAACCTCCGTGTTTCCGCGGTGTACGCGGAGTTTCCTCGCTGTTGCGAATATTATTGCCATGAAATTGTACTCTAACCGAACGAATAGGATCATTTTATCGACGCAGCCTCGAAAGCAAAAGGAAACGACGACGAAGAGGAGGAAGAGCAGAAGAGACGACCTAGTTCTAGATTATGCAGTGCATCAGAGGCGGCGTATAAGTGTCGGTCGTTGGGGTGCATCCTGGTAGCCGAGCTCGATGAACTCCGCAATGAAATGACGAGCGTATACGCGCGCGAGCTTGGAAACACGGGGCAATAGAGTAATCGTGGTGCAACGAAGAGAGGTGGAGGAGAGACAGTGAGGGCTCTGGCAAGTTCGTATATTATGAGCTTTTCGGCGGTGAGCGGCAAAAGGAGCCGCGCCACGAACCAAAGTACAAGCTGCTGCTCTGTCGGAAATTTAGAGCGTGTACCTTTCTGCTAAAGAACGACGACGAGGGAGGAGGATAAAGAACACCGGGGAGCATGTGAGAAATATACCGGGGAGGAGTGGAAGAGAGTATGTGTCTGCGTGTGTGAGGATGAGAAGAAAGGCGGGGAAGGAAGAGACAGGGTCGAGTGAATAGTTAAGTAAATGACGCTGTATGGGAGTTTGAGCCGCGGAAGAATTTTTAAGGCGCGGTTATTAATTCGTGGGAGGAGCTGTGCGAGAGAAGCGAAATGGCGATTTTTTCGACTGATTAATGATGTTTTTAAATGAAACGTACTTTGGTGATTATGGGGGTTTGTTGTTATTATTCACACACGTTGTAATTGTTGCACAGTTTTACGAAATTATTAAAAATAAAAATAATTAAAAGCTAGGCTTCCCATTGTTACACACTGAAGTATCAAGAGATTCGAAATATTTAAAGTTTGAAAATTGAAAAATTTCTAGAGGTGAATCATTGTTTAAATAATTTCAAAGCTACCGTAAAGAATTAAACGTTTAACCGTTACGTTAAACGTTAAACGGGTAACAATAGCCAGGGATCTCGATCAAACAACACCCTACCACCACGGTGAACGCAATGGTTGCCTGCAATGGGATAGGGCGGATAAATTGGCATGGGTTAACGTTATCTATCTTATCCGCCCGTTTCCACCCCTACGTCTGACCGACGCCCGGTTTTGCGCATAAACTATTTGCTCGGGCCCTGAAAATTACCGAGTAAGCATTATACTAGCCGCGAGAGATCCGTTTCGAACTTTAAACTAAAGCCTGCACCCCTGCAGATTGCGAATAACTGGTATCCGAGAGAACAATGCGCCGAGCGAGCGCAGATAAGCCTTATTCGGTCCCCGTTTCAGCACGATTCTGCTGACTTTAATGAAGAATTCGCTTAATAGAAAGCCAGGCCGAGTACTCCTACCGTTTCACGCGTTTCTTCGCGCGTTTTGTTTCCACAATTTTCCAGTTATTTTAACCGGCGCTGGACTAATTAAGCTTTATTTGCAACTATTCTTATTCTCTTTAGAATATAACTGTATTTACTTAAAAATTGTTAGGGAATTCCGAGAATTTTGATGTACGAACTGTTTTCACGAGAATTAAATGCATTTTCACAGAGAGAATTGAAAAGAAACTTCATGTTAAAATACTTACATTATATATACGTGTGCTGTTGATTCTTTATTTCGTGATATTTAAACTGTTTCCTTCGTGTGTATTAAAAAATATTTTTTCATACAAAATACTTGAACTCATAATGTACGATCTTTTCGATGAAAAGATCGATGCAACAGAAAATCGAGGAGATAATTACAGGACTAATTAACTAAGCTAGCCAGCTGTATTGATAACGATAGTACCGATAATACATGTGTCCCATGAAATTTCAAACGAAGAACCTCCAGATAGCAAGTTCAATTCTAGATAACAAGTATCTCTCGATTAAGATCAAACATCTGAGCACCATTAAATTAATGACGCAGGGTACTTCACTTGTCCCTAATGCTTATCACCGATGATTTCATTAAACGAGCAAGAGAACTCTTCCTTCTTGATACTCGACTAAAACAAAAACACAAAAGAACTCACGCGGATAGAATCGCTTCTTTTCCATAATTCAATACCATTAATCCATCTGTCGAGCCTAAAAGTTCACGCGAACGTGTCAGTTCATCCGGCACGATTGCCGATAAACGCGATCTCTTATGGTCGTTACGAGCATACCACGAGTGTGTGTAAGCTGGTCGGTAAATCGAGAACCATGTTTCCGCTAATATCCAATCTTCTTCGAAATTAAGCGGAAAAAAGGCCTACTGGCATTCTCCGTTCGTATTGGGTTGTTCTGAATGTTCGTAGCGAAATTTAAACCATCGTATCTCTGTTTCCAATTGACATAGCGATGAAAGTTAAACGGCATTTTCTTCGATAGTTAAATGTGAATCCAACGCACTACTCAAATTATTCGTAAGACGAACACAGGTGGATATAAGTAGAACTATGTTTTCTGCAGTGGAGCGTGGATGTTGAATTTTTCATGGCAACGCTACACCGCAGAAACTATAGTTCGCCTTGGAAGCAATTCGAGGTGTACGTGGGATTTATCTTCAAATAACGAGTAAAATACCTTGGGATTTTTGTCGCTGCCTCAATTAGAAACAGAGATGTACCTATCAGTCCGAATTCTTCCGACACTTCATTACGAACTTTCCGAACCACCCGATATACAGGACCCATTGGATAACAGTGAGAGTCGTGCCAAAAGGCTTAATATCCCGTGACAACGACGCAGAAAAGCTATCATTGCTTGCCGGTGATTAGTCTCGCACGAACCAAGATAACGTGGCGACGTCTGCATTCCTCGAGGGTCCATGATATGCACACACGCTGTGCGTCGCCACGAAAAAGTGAGATGAGTGTTCGAGCGTGCCGGGACAATGCCGTGGGAGAGCGCTTTGAGAAGACCCGTGTCTTGTCGATCTAGCGGGAACGCCGAATGAAAAATCTCTCCTGCGACACTACCACCACCCATCTTGAGACGCTACTCGAGAAAATGTAACGCGCTCGCGGCGTCGCTCTACCGGAGTGCCGTTTTTATCTCCCACGGAAGCTTCGCCTGGAACCTTTTCGAAGAGCCTGTGGGTTCTCGAGTGTTGTTTCTCATGGAAATTGCCGGGATTCGCAGCGATTTTTCTGTCTCTTCGATCCTTATTACCGGGCCCATCGATGAGACCTGTCGATACCGCTAGTTTTATTCGTGTTTTAATCTGAGAGTTGGTTTCGTTGGTGCAACGATGAATTAATCAACGTTTTGAGTATTTCGAGCATTTATTGGGACAGAATAATTTTTTAAGGCATAAATAATCGATTTGAAGACAACAAGTATCTTGTAGTTCTCTCTTTGTGAAAGGATTGTGTGAAGGATTTTAGCTGAGTTTCTGAAAATTTAACACATAGAGGAGATGGTCTGAATATGACCCGTTTTACAACAGAACCCGTAAACAAAATAAATGCAGGTCATTATCATATTCAATACTTCAACTAGCCCATATTTATACCTTCTCCTCTACTTCATTTGAAGGTTTGCAATTAGTTAAGGTCACACGTTGTGTACGTACAGAACAAATGACAAAGCAAGCTTAGCATTAGATAAAGGCAAGTCAGAGGTTTGAACAATTTTTTATTTTAATACGACTATAATATGAGATTACTTACACCGTGAGATAAAGCTGAGTTAAATACCTGAGCTATCTAGACAACCAGTTCAAAGAAACTTAATTGAACTCGATGATAATCAGCTTGAAAAATGAAACACAATTTCAATTTTACCCTGACTGTTTATACACATGGTAAGATACAATTCTTCCAAGATAATCACAATCTCACAAGTTCTAAGATAGACCATCGATACTTCAGTATTCCTACTTCTTTTTTAACAATTACTCAATTATAGAAAACCTCGCGAACGTAACAAGGAATCTATTTTCAATGAACACAAGAATAATTCATACTGCCAAGTTATTCCCCTCTATATATATCTTCTCATTAAAAGCAAGCCCGAGTACTCTTCGAAGAGGAGGCAATTTGATGTACTCGGCATATCTGTTGCTTGAAAAAATCCGAATCTCGTAAATATTCGTTCCAAGGGTCTTCTTTCTTGCGCCACAGACGTTCCATGGTACGTATCGACGGAAGGATTTACAAGTCACCCGTAAACGAAAAGTTCGTGCGTCGTCCGCGAACGTTGAATACCGAATGAGCCCGGGGGATCATAATTTCGTCGGGTTTAACAAGATTCCTACTGTCTGAATTATGTTTTCGCAGCGGTATCTACCCACCGTGTGCACACGGTGATTAATCATCCCACTCGAATCTCACGCGTGCACACCCCCCGGCGTTTTTAGTTGCGCTCACGGTTTACATTGTTCCTCTTTTCCAACTGTGCTGTTGCCACCAGCGACGTTCCTTTGTCGCTGCACTGCCTCGTCTATTAGAAAATCCATGTTTCGTCGATCTTTTCTCACCCTAATCTACAGCCGAAGATTTTTCTTACAGAAACTTTGTCAAGAATTTAGAGATCGATATCGTAGGACTGAGAAAAGAAAATTTAAGTCCTTCGAGGACTAATAAATATCGAATTATTTTAGATACCTTCTGAAACGAAATTTTTATTATTTGGAATTTTTTTTGGCTTACCAAGAAAAGGTAAATTTTAATATTTAAGCTTGCAGAATTTAATCTTCGTGAATTACTTGGTTATCATGTCTTTTTATTCAATTGGTGGTGCGTTTGAACGTGAACAAATGAAAATTCTGTCATTTTTTAACATGATTGTTGTTTAAGTAAGTATCAGGATGACTAATTACGTTTTCAACACGTAATAAAATCCTATGGTATTTCTGCAGACACGGAATAAATTGCCGCATTTAGCAACGCGCCTGTTTCTTGTTAGAGGCACGTCTCCTCACATATTTCCTACTTTAAACATTTCATGAAACAGCGTAAATTACCTCGGATTACTCATGGAACAATGTAACAAGCAATTTCAAGTCCCCTTTCTCTCTTTCCTATTAAGTTATTCGTTAAAATGTTTTCTAACGTGAGCGCCACGGTTAATTTCTCATTAGACGGGAACTTAACAATCCACTGTCCTTATTCCACAGATGCCACGTTTAATCGAGTAATAAAAAGTCCAATATAAACTTCTGCTCTGTTGTTGAAAGAAATATTTTCTACTGGTTGTCTCTTTACGTTTTAACGAATTCTCGTTACAAATATTTTCATTATACAACAGAAAACTCGTCTACGAATAATATTAATTCAACCGAATTCATCCTAATATTAATATATTAATTCAAACAAATTGGAAAACTTTGCGTAACCAACTACATACATACTTTAAACAACACTCTAATAAATCTCTCGTAAACAAATGCAAAATTATACTCTCCTCAGCAAATTCCTAAAATCAATCCACATTTTTCCTATCTACATTTAAAATACTGCTACATAGAACTGAACCCTAGTGCTGTCTTACGGGTCCTTTTCGACCCATTGCCTTCTTATTTTTCTAACTACTTCTTCTGTTATCAAGTTTATGTTAGCTTAAAATTATATAAAAAATGTATAGTCTAACAAAAATTGTTACACATAAATTTGGGTCAAAAAGGACCTAAAGACCTGAAGTGTATGAAAAACGCACTAGGCTTAAGATAATAGAGAAATTTCCATTTAAAACCATGACACACAACCAGCTTAATTTCCTAACTGCAACACACATTCAGCGTGGCTCTAAATCTAACGAGTGTCCAATGTCTCGTAAACCAAATCTTCAATTACCGTCATGTACATAATATCGAAGCGTTGCAAGCTGGACGCGGGGAAAATAGCAAAACCGCCAACGTATGTACGTCGATCTAACAGAAGACAATCATTGATACCGCGAACACGTCGCTTCCCATCAATCTCCCTCGTCACCGTGCGAGAGCTGTTGCTGGTAAATCCGCGCGTGCGACATTCCCCACGGTAATCCGTCGAGTTTCGAATGATACACGGGTAAAGAGGGTCACTCTCGCGGATTAGGCGCGGGCCGTTTCATCCGTAATTTTTCATTGATACGAGAAACACGGCTGCGCACGTTCCATTAGCGCCGCGCAATCAATCCTGCGCTGTTGACTAGGAAATTGCGAAAAACGCAACGGATCCAGCGCAGAGCCCGGCCACCCCCGTAATTGGACGTCCACGCCGCCGTAAAAATAGCCGTTTCATTTTATGGGCAATTAATTCCAACGAAGGACACGCTCTCTCGCGAGGCACGCTCGCGGCTCCAACGCTTCACTCTTCTCTCTCACCTTCCCTCTCTTTTTCTCTCTCTCTCTCTCGTCATCCCCTGTGAAAACAGTGTAATATCGGGCCGAACGAGAACGACTATTAAAAAAAAGGAACACGGCTGTAAATTTGAGTCACTTCTGCCGCGGACAATCGTGCACGCCGTGGCGTTATTTTTTATTTTTATTTTTTTCTTTTCAACTTGTAATCGCGTTACGCGAGAAATGAATTCCGTTAAAGAATTGG
>NW_017100616.1:280055-281803 GCF_001263275.1 Habropoda laboriosa
CGGATACCGTGAAACAAGATACGTACTGCGTGTGCGTACTGTTTAAATTGTTGGGTAATTTGTGGATTCGTTTAGAGTGATTTGTGGATGGAAAATTGGAGGAGTATTTTTGATGTCGTTATTTGGGATTTATTCGAGGAGTGTAGTATCGTGGATTTTTATTATTTGGATTGATCGGTGCGGTTTAGTTTAAGATGAACAGAGTGTAACAAAAACTGTTGGATTGTGAGTTTAATAAATTATTGAGGTGTAATGGATGACAGAGGAAAATAAAATATTTTAATTTAAAAAAGAATGAAACTAGGTGAATCAAGGGAACATTTGTAGGTTTTTGTTTTATTAATTAGTCGATATTTTCAGTCACAGGAAATCTATTTTATGCTGAGAAAGGTAGTAGAATGTAATTTTTTGAAAACAGTAAATTTATCAATTTGGTCTTTAACAAGATGTTAATTACACAGGCAGAAAATATTCCAGTCTTATGTATCCGTTTTAATATCCTTAATATTGCAAATTTTTTCTTGGTGTGTTTCAAATAACTTAAGTAGCATGTTTTTGCTAATTCATAGAATTGTTCGAGCATAAACTTTGTTATTAAATTAGACCGACTTCGCATTTCCAACCTTTTTTCCCCCAACAGTCACTCCATGTACGGGCAATACTTTATTCTATATGGAGGTGGATTTGCATAAAGCTGCAATACTAATTTACATTAACTCTACTCTCTCATGGCATATGCATCGTGGACGTTCCATGCTATTCTTATCTGTTTTTATCCGGACCTTCGTTCGTGTCCGTGTGGCGTTGCAAATTATGTCAATGCTTAAAAAAAAAAACAGCTTAATGCAAACTTCGTATTAAACTTCTGATAAAACTGCGAACAAAAAACCTCTTAAAAATCTCTTTCTACATTTCATAAAATATAATATCAAATATCTATTCTAGTCCTACGAATTTTTCTTCAATTCCAAAGTCAAAAACACGACCAAAGAGAAATTAAAAAAAAATATCTCACAACTCAGAATTACGAAATATTTTTTCACAGACGTGAAAGGTACAAAAATTAAAGCTTCATAGTATAAAATATCCATAAAATGAAATTACCTACTCGATAAATAATCGAAACGAAAATTATTCGCCAGCAATTCGTTATTAATTTATAGAAAGTGATTATGTTTTAAGGGTGCTTCTTACATTTCCGCCACTTCCGATTCAATACGAGAACGGTTCGAGCGGTTGACTCTAACCAGTTTCAACTATAATAATATTCCCGGCGCGCTTTCACGAGGCCCGCTCGCGGAACTGAAAATTAAAAGACGCGTTTCGCGGCTGAAAACTCTCATTAAAAACACACTCGAATCCAAGCGGGGGGAAAGGAACGGCGTCATTAAGCGCGTTTAAAAGCGTACAAATTTCCACTTTCGTTAGGAGGTCGAATTAATGATCGCGTGTTTTCGTGTTTGCCGAGCCGCGAATTGCGACTAATAGTGGGCGAATAAATAGCGCGATTCGCTCGTGATAACATTTCGACGATTTTAGACATCAACGTTTCTAACGGCACTTAAAGGTGTACCGGGATGAAAAGAACGGGCTCGCTCTTTAACATTCGCCAGCAACTTTTTCCCCGATACGCAATTAAAATGAAAACGAGCTGTTTAATTCTCGATTACCACTTAACTCTTAAACGGAAATTTGTTCAACTTTTGATATAGAAACATCTGAACAATTTTTCCAGTTGCTAAAATTGT
>NW_017100616.1:281867-292981 GCF_001263275.1 Habropoda laboriosa
TTTAAATATATTTTTATCATTTAAAAAAACTGAACGAAAGTTTCTGGAAATATTCAAATTTTTTAAAGTAATTTCCTAAAGTTAGAAGAGGAATTAATTGTAAAAAATTGCACAATTTTCGTTAAATACCCAGAGAATAGTCGCCATAAAAAGAAAAAGAATTCTTGTACTCAATTTCCCATCGAAAAATCCTAACCAACCGTCTGTGCTTCTCTTACAGCTGCTCAATTTACAATAACCATAAAACACACGCCGCTTACACGCCGGGCATTATCAGAGAGTGTGTACTTCCAGGATCGTAACAATTTCGATGCTTTAGATTCGACGCTTCGGTTCTCCTCAGCCATAAAATTCAACCGGGAAACGTTACTTCCCGCCGATATATTTCTCGCGTATCAAACTTTTCATCTCATTTCGCGGGAAACACGGTTAGGTTGATTTACGCTCGAATCCATCGTTTTTCTTTCGTTCGTAAATTAGACCACAGTCGAACAATCGCGGGAGCGACTTTCACTCGTTAAGAACTAGTCGTTTGTTAATTAAGATTCAAGTCGTGGTTTCACGAAAACGTTCCACGCGATCTCGAGAACGACTGATTTAAAACTGCAGTTGAAATTAATTTACGATCGCTCTGATTAATAGGTACGATTTTCGGATCTCTCGTGACTGTCTATCTGATGAAAGTTTGTCAAGATTCAATGGATATTTAGGTCTTCGATACCTTTCTATTTTATGTAAAGTGTGTGAACATTTTTCTGTCAGATTATCAAATTTTTTTATTGACATAAATGGAGAATTTAAACATTCAAATGTGGAACATAATTAGTAGGTCGTGCAATATGAAAATTCGGATTAAAATAGCGAATTTTTTTGTCATGTTTTAGATTGCCTTAGAGATTTTTTTACGAAGAAACCATAAGCCTTTTAATATCTATTTTTTGCACACATTTATTCATGTTTTGAGAATACTCACCATTTTTTTAAAGAGGAAATACCCAAAATTGACTGAAGTAGAAGTTATTTAGTACAGTCCCTTAAAAAGTGTGTCCTACTGGCACGCATGATTTCAGTCACATATGAAATGAAAAGCCAAAAACTTTTAGAACGAACCCTAACAAAATGAATCTTACAATTTTTCAGCACTAAATTAATCACTTCAACGATCAATTTGCGAATGATTAGAAATCTTGTATTTCATATTGCACGATCTGATAATTCCCAAATAGACTGATTTACATGAGTAACGAGTAACAAGGTATTTGTTAGTCTGTTCCAAAAGCGAATTTCTGTACGAAACGAAGGAAGACCTGAATATTTTCGCGAGCTATACGTTTTTCGTTGAATATTCGAAAAGGAACGAGACAGGTCCGTAGGAACGTCAAATATTTGAACGAATGGGATCCGTCCCCGTCAAATATGCCTCGTCGGTTTTTGCTATCGCAGAATGTTTAATCGCGCCTGTCCGTTTAATCGGATTCTATGGAAGCTGAAGCGGGTCGGACGTTACAGTTTTCTGTCGATGGATTCGACCGATGGATTGACAAATTTTCGGATAATAAATTTTTCCAACGTAATTTCCTTCCTCCCGCGTTCGAGTACTGTCATATTGTGGGATGTTCCTGGGAGAGTTTCAGAATATCCTTTTTAACCGTGTGAATTAGATTTTACAAATGTCAGATTTAATTAAAGTTAGGAAAAAATTACATTAATGTCGTAATCAACGATAATGAATCCTTCCATTTAAAGAAAAATTGCTGCTATATTCTTAACGTATGATAATTCAACAGAAGATTTTAACGTGGTCTGCTTTTAGAGGATCATATTTTATATGCTTAGTACTCGATAGGATTTAAACCTCTAAAATCACTTACACGTATTTCATTTCTCTGCGTATTATTGGACGAAATAGGACGATGTTATGTTTAACTACATATAACAGGATTATTCCTCACGGAAAGCTCCTAAGAAGATGAAAATTAAATATTTCAAAAATGCCTGTCTAAACCATAAACTCAAAAATGAATATAAAGGATTCATATTAAAATTATATGTATTATAGTTGACTGAGAGTGTCAGGTTCGCAAATTAAAGCATTAAGTAGCGACACTCAGGATCAAATGTAGAATTTTTCATTTTTTGATTAGGATTGCATCAAAGCTAAGATATACTTCCTGCAAGTTTGGAAGTGACGTGGTGCAAATGATTACTCGCCAAGTGGGTAACAAAAATATATTTATTTAAACGTAATGCTTAAACTAATTTCCAATGTATATACTATGTGATGCGCGTGCAGAGAATGTCAACGACAAAAGGCCTCGTGCCTTTTTTGGGACTCCCTTAAGTAGCCCCTTTACCCTGGGAAAGTCCCAGAAAGTGGGGGCGCGGGCCTACATAGCCGAGGCAATACTCTTGTCCTCGAGGACAAAGAAACTTTGTTTGGAAAAACATCTCTCGATTCTTCGCCTCAAGGGCCAAGAGTCGCCAGGCCTAAGTGCGTGCTCCCCCCGTGGTGGTCGCTACCTGCAGTCCACACTAATTCTTATGAATCTAAGACTACAGATACACCTTACATTCACCTGTAATGATGATTTCCTTTTTATCTAAATTCTTAAAATTGCTCCTTCATTTTCAAAAGCTAATTTTGTTCAAGAAACGTTAAGAAACTATCAAAAAACGACGCCTGACTGATTTCACGACCTCTCTACATTTCTTCCATCGACTATACCTACTGTAATAGTCCAGAATATTCTCGAACATGCAACAAAACGTTGAGCCTATGTCCGAATACGTATGTAGGTCGACTATAACATGAAACATGAATAATATTCACCGTTGGGGAATTATCGCGAATCGAAATCGAAGCTTGAACTTTCTGTTTCCATGTCAAATCTCGCGAGAAACAACGCCAGGCAACACCAACACAACAAAGCGTAATTTCCACGTCTCCTCTTTCTTTTCCGCGATTCAAAACGGCCCAGTTGTAACCGCGGAAACGTGAAATCGGTTCGTTCAACGAGAAATCGATTCGCGCATAAATTTCACGCCACTCCCGCGCGATTTGCGCCGCTTCGCCAAGGACATAATCGAGCGGGCAATATTCCCGCGTAGCCGATCACGTCTCTCCCATATACGCGTACCACGAGGACGATAAAAGCCCGTAGTGCCACACGCAAAATCGGGCTGAATCGACTCACGTGTTGTCGAGCGCTCGCCGGAACCACGGACCCATGCAAATTGCATTAATATGTCGTGTAAACGCCCGGTAAATTGCTTCACCATCGATTTCGGTGCGCCAGCAATATCGTTAGACGCGCGAAAGCCGGCTCACTCTCGTCGACGCGTGGCTGCTCCGCTTCGATTTCGTCCATCACCGACTACCGTTTTGCCACTTTCCTTCCTGCGTTTATCTTTTGTTTCTTTATTTTTTACTCCATTTTTGTGGGTTTCTTTTGTTTTGGTGGTCACGTGTAACGTGTCGAGTAATTCGGGTAATTTCGAGCAATTTCGGGCGTTCCGAGGGGTTAGGAGGCGCGAATAAGAAGATAAAGATTCGAGAAATTGAATCGAATTTCTTAATGTTGAAGGATTAATTTGTCCATTAGCTTATTCTTCATTTTTCTTGAGGAATTTTAATAATTATGGGAAGTATGGCTATCTGGAAACAGCGTTCCTAAACAATTTATGATAAAATGATGACTTCTCCTTGTAATATTGTTCGTTTTTTTTAATTATAAAAATATTAAAAAGTTTGTTTTAAATCTTAAAATAAATGTATCAGACGTGAGAATGGAAATAATTTTCAATAAACATAACACAATTGAAACAGGCTACAATTACACTTATTGTTTGTATGTCGTTAATTTTCAATATCTTAGCGATAAAACACTTGTTCACGGTTTCGCCCGTAGGTATTAATTTTCCAATATTCCAATCGAGACTCTACGCACGTTATTTCAAGTGTGTAATTATCAACGGTTCAATCTGCAACGCGGAATTAACATGAAATTGCAAATAACAACTAATAAAACGAGAACAGTTAATAATAAGAGAAGAGCCCAGTCGATTTTATTCGTTAAATGTAATTGGTTTCGAAATCGAATTCCGCCCGGGCTGAAATAATTTTCCCCGCCGGAGAAAAACAACATACGTGCGCGAATCGTCAATATGATTCAGCGAAATTTCCTGTGTTTATTCATCAGGGCGGAATCTTCAATTCGCCAGAACCAAAGTACCTACTCCACCGATTTCCAATATCCAATTCTCTCGAGGAACATCTGCGCGAGCACTCAATGAGCGGCAGAAATGCCATTCATCAAGCGTCATTAAGCAACGACTGCTGGTGGTGTTGGTCGTAATCGTGCGCGGAACGTCGTACAGATTGATAATTCTCCACGATTTATCGCGGAAATACGAGGGCTGGCAAGAAGGGGCGAATCCACCGTTTTAGCAACAGGTTAAAAATACCTTTTCCCAATGTCTGAAGGAAACTTACGCGTTACAATGAGATTGCAATATTTCTCTGCTCGACATCTGAAATTAACTTGGTAGAATGTAGAAGAATTCTCTGTTCGAAAATTCAGACGTTCTTCGTATATTCATGTAGATCATGAAATCATACAAAGAAGCTCTCTTATCAATCCAATTATCACTGAAATTTAAATCGCCCATAAAATCACCTCGAAGCTCATCAATACAGAGAACACAAAACTACACAATAAAAATACTCTCTATCAAGGAGGAAACAAATCGAAGTGAAGAGAAGATCGAATAAAACACAGAACCTTTCCACGGAAACCGAAAACAGGAGAAACAAGTGAAAGGAAAATGAAGGAAAAAAGAAGCAACTGATAAAACAGGAAGAAAAGACAGACTCCTTGTCGACGAAGAAAAGGAAGTAAAAAAGAGAAGTGAAGAGAGGAAGAAACGAGAGACGAGAGGGAAGTTTAAGCAAAGGACAAAGAGGGATGAAAGAGAAGGAAGTGAGGAGAAAGGGTTGGACATCGTGTGGACGGATCGAAGGATAGCAACAAGTGGCCGCGCGACGACTCTTCTCTCACTGGAACGACAGAGAACAGAGCGATGAAATCGGGGCTAGGTTAGCAGATGCGGGACCTTTGAACCGGCCTCCGCGGGGGCCGGAAGTGAAAATTCATCGCAGAATCCGCGCGGAGCTCGTGACGGCGGACGGAGTGCACAGGGAGTGGTAAAAAGCGTGTTCGAAAGTCCCCGGGTTTTGCGTCACGGTCGGCTTTATTTTCCACGTCGCCTGCTCTGACTTTCAATTAAGAGCTCTCTCCTCTCCACGGGCAAATACGCTCCCTAATGAATCTCGTGGATTCTTTGCTAGCTGCGGATGGATGATAAAAATTGATTCCAAGCCCTCACTCCTATGCCCTAATCGTACAATCCCTTTATCTTTGTTTCTTAACCCCTTCAGGGCGAGACTTGTATATGCGTTCAAAAACTCGACGAAAGCAACCGACAAACTTATATTTTTTTAGCAATAAAAATATTTGAAAATATACGAACTCGTGTACGTACCTATACTTGAGGAAAATGTAATTTTCATGTAGGTTACTTTGAAAAATAGTGACCTAATTAACAATCTTTCTCGATAATCTTTCTTTTCCTGTGCCATCGAAAATTGTTAATTTTTTTGCAATCTACCTGACTGTGAACGAAGTGCAGAATTTTGAAAAATTTTCTTTTTCGTGTCATTCTGACGACTATTAAATTACTTAAATGATGAAGTTACAGAAAGTAATGTACTTTTGTTTTCGATGTTTCGTCGAGCGAGGTATTTAATATTATCTTTTGAAAATTACTCGCGAATTTGATGATTAATTATTTGTTATCAGATGAATTTCCAATGGAAATTACTAATATTAGGTACCGGAAAAAGTTCTTGCGGATTTTTAAAGTAAAATTCAAGTACTTTGATCTTTTTTAAAACGTAACTTTATTGAATGAAATAATCGCCATTTAATTCGACAACCCTTTTCCATCGTTCTATAATCTTATACATTCCTTTCTTATAAAATTCCTGAGTTTTACTTTCTAAAAATGAATTAGTCGCTGTTTTGACCTCAACATCATTTTTGACATTTCTATTTGCAAAAAAGTTCGACATAGGTAAAAACAGATGGTAATCACAGGGAGATAGGGACTGTAAGGCGGATGAGGTAAAACTTCCCATCTGACGTCCTTTAGTTTTTGACATTGCATATATTCAACCAATTTTGCATCTTCGAGGGCAGATGGACGTCCTGAACGCGGCTCGTTATCTAACGATTCATTTCCTTCCTTGAACCGTTTAAACCATTTTTGTGCTGTTCTTTCGCTAACTGCATCTTCTCTACATACACTACAAATGCGTCTTGCTGCATTTACTGCTGTACTTCCAACTTTAAACTCGTAAAGTACAAAATGCACGAATTTTTAACGCCGCGCTACCCATGTTTAATGTCACAGAAACAACGAAATGTCGACACAATTGAAAACAGCAATGCAATGTATACCAACTACAAAGATCAAACTTTCAACTGAAACCAATTTCATGCATTACATCTCTCAATTAGTGCACGAAATTCGACTTACTGTTATTACTAACGAATAAACCGCACGAACTTTTTCCGGTACCTAATAGATACGTTCAGCTGCACGTGCTGGAATATTTGACAATGTATACCTGTGCGTAATAACACGGTGCATTCAATGGACACGCGTTTAATGAACGGTGAAATTTTTCGTTTCATTGTACGTTCATTTTTCAACAGTCAGTTAATTTCTACGTATGACAGAAACGTTTGTATCTCGCAGCGAACAGATTTCGAACATTATATAAAATGCTTAGTAGAAGCAATTTTCATATTTCCTCGTATGAATTCATTTTGTTGAAACAATGACAAACTAGACGATAGAACAAAAGAACCTGTTTTAAACATGTTTCATTTATCCACAAAACATTCTGCATAAGTCAATCGTCATTTTCTATAAATATTTCAAATTTTAACCAGATATTCCAAATTTTATTCATATGAACGAAAAAAAAAAAAAGAAAAGAAAATCGAGTGTTGAGGGTTAACAGACAAACGATCGATAAAACACAGTATTCAATCGAGAGTGAGTAAGTAAAGAAAGCATCTTGAAGCATCTGAAGGAATGTGGTTACGAATAAATAACAAGGCGTGACTAGGGTTACGCTATGTTCCCACACGGTAATAGTGAAATCTTTATTGTTGTTGACTTACGGCTTTGGAGGTCCGTGCAAGACTGCCCTCCTGTCGCCTCGCTTTTTTCTTACTGCCTTCGGGCTATGTGTTAATCATCCCTGATTGGTTAACCCGTCGCATCGGTGTTAACCATTCAGGTAATTTCTTTCCGAGGTTTTTCTTGGCGGGGGAGGTTTTTCCCGTGACGTCATTTGGCGACACAGCTGAGTTTCCTCCAGGTCAAGTACTCGTGACCTGCCGGTCCGGGCCTCTGGACCTCGTACGGCGGACCTTTCGGAAACCCTTGGTTTATGATGCGGCAATTTGCCATTGAGGCCGTCGGAGAAAGTTTCTACGCGGACATGCATTGTCGAATTTCTAGAAATTAAATAAGCTAAAAACGGTTTCCTCAAAAATAGCTTTTCAAGCGCGCACGTCATAAACCGTGCTGGTAGTCTGCTCGCCAAATGTTCTTCGCTGTAGCTGGTCGCTACACATCTTTCGCGACGAATATGGCCAGACAAAGGCGTACGAGAATAATCGTGTATCGCGGATTTAATGAAGAATTTAATGGAGAATTTAATGGAGAATTTAATGAAAATTCTGGTCGCGTCCTCTCTTGCCCGGAGGACGATTAATCTTCTGACAAGGGCCTCGTTGAGGGGCGATCCTATCGTTTCGGTTCGTTCTGTATGTAGCCATGCGCGTCGGATTCCTTCCGCCGGACGAAACTCATTCACGATGACTTGGCGGTATGTTTTCGAGCACCATGGGAACCACAATTAGGGTTCATGGGCCAGGAATGGCGGAATAGTCTGAATGCTTTGTTCGTCATTCGGTATTCGGCCGCGATCGCTCCGCGTCGGTAAGAAATCTTCGACGTCTTCGTTTATCGATGGCATCTCGATCGCGACAAGAAGCTCTTTAAAATGCAACGACACCTATATACGAGCCCGTCGACACGTTTTTAGCAAGCCTGCCAATTTTTTCCTGGCAACTTCCTTGAAAAAGGGGCTTGTGTCCGTTTCCTTAGGTGTTCCAGCTATTTTATCGATGCTACCAGTTGTTCCTAGCACCTACTAAAATTGTTGTTTCACTAGTTTTTAACTGTAGCACCGTTATTTTTGTTATTATTTGCAATTCATTGAATTTCTGTAACGCTAATAAATTTTCTTTTCTTCACGAAGTTAAAGTTTACAATTTTTGATATTCGTTTTCACCCAATTCGAAATAAATGGTTTACTCTGTCATTAACGTAATTTTAAAAGTAAAAATTGAGCTGGAACCAGTGATGGGAAACTTCGTTGGATTAATTGTGGGGAAAAAAATTCACCAAACTAACTTAGGGTTAAAGAGTAGAATATTTTAAGGTATTTAAATGTTTTCTCTATATACCACGTGAAAATAAAGACTGAGGCACATAAAAAGTCGAAAGATAATCCATAAAAATTGTTTAGTAAAATTTACAATTTCCTAGCTGCTGGCATTTTTGTTACTTCAAATGAAAGTTGTTTTATTTATTACAACTATGTTTAATTATAATAAATATCGATACTTTTCTTACACAAACAATTTGTAATTAATATTCACTGATTACTAGCTCCTAACAACCTGCTAACAGATTCAGCATACCCACTGTAATTCATTCAAGCGACAACCATTAGAAGTTAATTAGCGCGCTTGGTATAATCACCGTTTCCAGAAGCAGACAGGCTCAAATAAATACTCCAAGTGCTCTAGATACCTAAAAGGTTCAATTTTCCGACGTTATAAATAGCTTTTGAGACGGAATAAGAAAGTTTGTTTACTGAATAATTTATTCCTCGTACCTACAGTAACTCTTACTAATATTCGGACACTCTTTAGAACAGTATAACTTTTTTAAAATTGGATCAAACGACTTGAGTTTTTTTGAGAAGTTAGAAGGATTAGTAAACTAGATGACGCGTATAAAATTTTTTGAAAATATTGCAATTTGTGGGAATCACGAAGAAAATTGTAAAGGTCACTGTTTACAACTTTTTTACCTGAGCTTGTAACGAAAATTTAAAACATTTTTTAAATATTAATAAGAGTTACCGTACGTCACCGACTGACGTCATTAAGCGTAACACAAATGATTGAAGAAGTGCCGTGACAAGTGGCATCGAGTTTCCCACGTTTACTTTCGAAACTAGCATCGCGTGGGGAATACGAGATCTGACCTGGAATTTCCGCTTGCAATCAGCTGACTCCTGAATCCGGGCGTATATCTAATTATCGATATTCAGTTTGTGCAAAGCGAACTTTTTCGCGTTCCCGTTGCCACGGAGTTTTAAACAGCGATTCGTTCGAATACGTAACAGGACACTGAAGAGGGGTAGTTTCCAACTCGTGACCACGTTGACCCTATCAATTAACCTCCAAGTCCTAATTCAATTAGCGGTTCTCGATCGAGAAACGTCTCTCTTTCATCGCGAAAAATCGAATTTCTCGAAACTTTATAAAATTTCTTCTTTTTCTTTTTTACAACCAAGAAGAAACAATAAATGGTCCTTCGTTAAGTTACCATCGAAAAGATGGAGAAAATTCTGTTACGATATTAAAAGTTACATTTTTACCTTTTTGGCATTCAGTCAAAGAAAGAAGTTAATTGTACTATCGTTTAAAATTACTTACATCGTATACATAATTGAAGTACTTTTAATTAATTATCCCTGTTTCAATGGAGGGAAATATTCTCAGCCCGTGTTCTTCAATGGCATTTTGAACTTTAAATAAAATTTAAACACCTCACGTATTTCAATTTAACGCGTCCCATTCTACTCTACGCACGGCAATTAAACTGACGACGTATTTGCAAGCACGAGAGAACATACGCACACACACACACCATTCTCCTATTCAGAAAAAAAAGTTCCACCCTCTTTGCGCGCACGAATTTACACGCGACAGGATTAATTTTTCGGAGGAGCCGCTCGTCACTGCTCAGCGCTTAATAGCCGTGCACCCGTTAAGCCCATCGTCGCGGTCCTAATTGCATCAAAAGGTATCCCCCGGGCTGCTTATTACAACCTCACCCTCGTCCTCTTCAATTTTCCTCCTCATTATCGTCGAAAAGTTTCAGCGACCACTTAATTGGCACTTTGTTATATCGATTGAACAAACGAACCGGAGCCAAATTCCCCGGGGGAAAGGGATTGCCGGAACAAAACCGAAGAAAGACGAACGAGCCAACGAAAGCAATGAGGTGGTAAGAAAGAAGAAAAAGAGAGACAAAGAGGTCGAAATGAATAAAGAAGAAGAGGAAGAGGAGGGAGCAAAGTCTAAAGGGAATAAAGAATCCAAACAGCGATAAAGATGGAACAAGAATAGAGAAAAAGTGGGTCGAAAAGGGTTGGCGAAAATAAATAAGGAAACGTAGAAAGACAAAGGAACCAACGAAATCAATGAGATGGTAAGAAGGAAGAGAGACAATAGAGGAGAAGAAGAGGGAACAAAATCTAAGGAGAATGAAAAATACACAAACAGGGATAAAGATGGTACGAGGATAAGAGAAAAGTGGGTCGAAAGGGGTGTCGAAGAAGTAAGTAAGGTAAGGTAGAAAGACGAGAATAAGTTTCCGTAATTTTACTGGGCAAACAGTAGTAATGGGACCGGGAAATCCTCTAGGTCTTCTAAGTGGTGGACTATCGGGGAACTGGCTAGCGACTTCAGCAATTCCGTAATGACACTTCTCGGATGTAGCTTGGCACGTGTTACGAAGCTTCCAATTAGCGTTGCTCTCGTTTACATTAGAAATCGCCGCTCGCCGAGCGTAAAACTAGTCGCTGCTCACCGGCTAAAGACAGCACCTGGCGCATCAAGATCGTTAATTACTTAATTACCCGGCTACCGTGCGTTCCGGGGCGCAATTTTCGCTGG
>NW_017100616.1:293110-303973 GCF_001263275.1 Habropoda laboriosa
GATTCAGCGATTTTTCTAATTTATGTTTTTTTTCTCGCGAAAGTAGGTCTTGTTTATACGGTTACCTGATTTTCCGTCATCTACTACCATGATAAATAAATATAATATATTATTCGGGTATTTTGTTGTTCATCATGAGCGTGTTTTATAATGAAAAGTAAATTAAATGTACATTTTATTGTACGTATTACTTTGGTTAAAGCTTGTTTTATCTTTTTTAATTTTTTTATCGAAACTGGTTTCTTTTTTTCTTTTATAAATGTATATACGGATCAACGGAAACTTTCAATTACTGTTGCAGCGTTCGCGTGTTTTTAATAAAATGTATGTGCGCAAATGTGTACTAATAAATTGAGCCTGACCAATCACGGGCTAATGGTATATCTCAGAATTAAACTTCATTACCGTTCTACTCATGAAAAATTCATGTTTATGCTTAAACTTTTTTCAGAGAGACATACAAATTAAACGATACTTTCGTAAAAACCGCTATATTAAACTCACTCTATCAAAGAAACTTTCTCATTTATTAAGACCCCCAGTACTACTCCTACACACGAGGTTTAATACTATTCAAACGTATCATTATGAAATTTCATAATTTTCAAAGCAATTTTGTCATTAAATTCAAAATCTTTCAAATAAAAAGATACTACAAAAATAGTGTTAACATCTCAATATTTTTAAAATATTCCAAATGTATAGAACACAGTAAAATAAAAAGGATCACATTGTTGGTTGTGTTACGATTTACCAGACACTCTGTGTAAAGTACAAAGAAAGTCCAGAGAGAGAGAGAGAGTAGCATTGTGTCACAGAGACACGACTCGGAAAGAAAACGTGCGAGCTTGGCCGGAAAGGAGTAGATTTATGCGAATGTTTAATGAGAGTCTCGGTAAACGAGATTCTAGGAAACGAGATTCCGTCGGAGGGATTCCAATATCATGTATGAAGCAGAGCAGAGTACACTCGAGGGGTAGCTACTCCGCTACTTCCTGTCCGCGTACCACCGGCGGCAGCTGCTTTTGTATATTCAATTTAGGGTAATAACCAACGCCGCGGGTAATTTGCTGACATACGCGGACTTTACGACTCCGCTGCTGATCGTGCAAAGTTCGAAAAAATGTTATTTATCTCTAATGGATTTACACGCGAGCGATTTTCAAAAAGCACGCAAGTATATCGAGGGTTGAAGTTCGTCGAGTGTGTTTTAAACTGATTTGCAACGGGCGACAGAGAAATTTTGGACATTAATTGGTAGAAAGGTGGAGTTTGTAAAGTATGATATTCCTACAAATTTAAGAATTTTTAAATTAAAAGTTTTTTAATTTTCAAACGTTTAAATTTTCAAGCTTTCAAATTTTCAGAATATTAAACTTCCCCGAGTTTTTACTTGTTTCATTATATTCTCAATCTTATTAAAGGAACTCTAATTAAATATTCCTAATCGATTTCTGAAAAAATTGACGAAAATTTCTTTTCAAATTTCGTTTGCAAGGATTACTTCAAAAACTATTCAAATTCTATGCACAGTGATAATTCTAAGTATGACAAAATAACTCTATATCAAAAATTGATAACGAAAAGATTAGCTATATGTACTATATTTCAACAGTTTCGAGGAAAACGAAGAAATTGAAGCCCTGCTTCTTTATTCATGAAAGAATCTATCATCCCTGTGAATAGCACCTGTGGAGTAGTCGATGTAATTTCGTCTCGATCGCGGTAGATCATCCACCGATAAAGAGGTTGCTCGCACGTAAAACGAAGAAATAATTTCCTACGGGGCACGGACTGGTCGTGCACGCGACCATGAATACACCATGGATCGCGTGCCAGTGCTATTATTTTATTATTGGACTCCCTTATCCGCGGATCTTTTTATGTACCGTGGAAACCGGATATGACCGTTGTACGGCACGGCGTCGATTAAATCCGGACGATCTTACCCCTGCGCGTTGCTCAAACTAGTTTCGAGGTTGTTTATCGCTAAATGCGAGTAAATTTCTTTGATACTTTTGATCAAATTGTTGGAAAAATATTTCCTCAAACAAACGAGATCCTTCGTTCACAAAAATGAAATATTTAAATATTCGAGAATTAAGAAGAGAAACAAACGAGGTAAAAAAAAATTAATTTCCTCTGAATAAAAGCATTCGCTGTAACGAGAATGCAAAAATTCTATGAATTTGTTTAGTGATATAAATGAAAAATATTATTGCATTGCTAGCTTGTTTTTATTATTCTAGTTGTGGTTCTCATTTATCAAAACTACTTCTGTTCCTGTGTTTAATATTTATTAAATGAGAATGAGATGAAATTGTACGACGATTATAATAAAAGCTTTTATACGATACAACGATCTCATCTTGAATGGAATATTTATAGCACAACGCTTTGTTTTCATCAACACGGTAAATTGCTTTTCACGTTAATGTTCACAGAGTATTCGTGGATCGCGTCTATTAATTACGTTAATCACCGCGTGCTGATGCATACAGGTCGTAGTACAATTAATACTTTATTACCACAAATTATACAAGAAACAAACCGAGTGCGATCGTTAAAAAAAACGTACGAAGAATATGTTGCACCGCACAGATAACAGACCTATAAACTGACTTGGTCCTAACAATGAAATACATAATATTAATAATTGTTCTAATTTCTCCAACTACATTTTTCCACAAAATTTGTCAATCCATCCTATCCAAAGTTTCCTTCTCTCTCACTCAGCAACGATACACACACCCCAGAGTATTTACAAAGATGGGAAAAACCGAATTTGTGAAAAAAAACACACGACTTGCCATACACACAAATCCCATTTAACAACCTCTTTGATCCTTTGCTTGAACCAAGAGTCCTCACATCGGTCCAAGAGAAGCCAAACATCAATCAAGCCTTATATACAAACCGCATCTATACCTCTGAAAAATCTCGGAAAACATTTCTCCGTCAAACATCGTTCTTCTCTGTTTGACAATCCTGTTCGATTTGTGCCCGGGTCTCCCAGAGGAGCGAAGACAGGTCGATCGTGGCGATGGTGAGGGCGGGAGGAGGTTTGCTCGGAAATAGGATACACACGAGTATTTTTTCAACGAAGCGCCGCGGAAGGACCTCCAACCTCGAGGTTCGAGAGCGATTCTTCCCTTGAAAGGAGAGGTAACCGGTTCTGAGACACGTGGCAGAGTTGAAGCAAGGCAGCAGCAGCACACACCACCAAAGGCTCTCCCATCTCTCCCGTGGAAGGAACGCAAACGAAAGTAGCTCATCCGCTAACTGGAGTCGTGTGTTTGAGCTTGCCACACGCCCGTGTGCGCGTCCCCATTGTTTGCACTGGCGCAACGAGTGTATAGAAAAAGAGAGAGAGAGAGAGAGAGAGAGAGAGAGAGAAAGAGAGAGAGAGAGAGAGAGAAAGAGAGAGAAACAGGCAAGTCGAGGGATGTGTTTTTTCTGACGACAGCTCGATAGAGCGAATTCTCTCGCGGTCCTCGCTTTCGGCACACTCTCGAAACATCGGTCGAGATTGTTTCTCAACATCCTTCGCGGCTTGAGATATTTCACCGAACGCCGCCACGCCGAGCAAACAGTTTCGCGAGCTCGCGAGCTCGCGAGCTGAACGCTTGAGAGAGAGAGAGTGAGCCGCGAACAGGCAAGTCGAGGGATGTGTTTTTTCTGACGACAGCTCGATAGAGCGAATTCTCTCGCGGTCCTCGCTTTCGGCACACTCTCGAAACATCGGTCGAGATTGTTTCTCAACATCCTTCGCGGCTTGAGATATTTCACCGAACGCCGCCACGCCGAGCAAACAGTTTCGCGAGCTCGCGAGCTCGCGAGCTGAACGCTTTTGAGACAAAGGTCCAACTCCGGTAAACACTTGTCACTTCGTCCTTTGTGTTCCTTCTTCTCGTTTTTTTCTTCTTTCTCCTTTTTTGGTACGTGTTTTTTATTTGTTCCTGATATGGAAGGGGCTCGAGTAAACCCGCACCAGATACGGAGTATTCTGGGTGGTGTGCGAGTTGGTTTTAGTCGAATGTGAGGACAGGTGAGGATAGAATACTTGTGGCTCGCGTTCAATATATTTTAAGATAGAGAAGAGGTTGACAATACTTGTAACAATACTTGTAACAATACTTGTAACAATACTTCACAATACTTGTAAAACAAGGTATACATCTTTCTCTGAATACTATTCGATCGAATAAATCTATTAAAAACACTGTATCATCATTGTGATCATAGATTTACCTCCACCAAACCACTACTGGTATCGAACGCACCCGATGGACCTTTCAAAACAAATTCGTTTCGATTGACCTAAAAAGCGATCGAAAGAAACTGACTGAAATGAACTAAAAAACAGAGAAGGTAAAAAAAAACACGCTACCCCTTGCGAGTTCACGATCGGTCGAACACAAAGGGAGAGTAGAGAAAAACGGTGGGCAACGATTACTGCTCATCCTCTCCGGCACGAAAACAAATCTTTCAGTGCAATAATGTTCGTGTAATGCCGTTCCCTCTCTCTGGTTTTCTACGAAACAGCTACACCTCGTGAAATCGGTACATCCAGGATTTCGCGTGTTTCATGCACATAGAAGAACCTCAGAAGAAGTCGTCGCGGCATTTTTCCTTTTCTCACGAGTCGGCTTCTTTTTTTCCCCTTTGCATCTTCTCCCTTCTGTGCCGCTATTTCGAACGTTTGTCTTCATTTCGTGTCCTTTTTGTCCCATTCACCTATCGATCATCCTTTCTTCAGGGTTTGCTGTTCTTCTGTCGTTCATTTGCTTCTTTCCCGGCTCTTTCTACCCCTTTATCTCTTTCTCTTTACACTTCCGTCCTTCTCCATACTTTCGCCCGCCACTTTGACCCACTTGTTTTTATTCGGCCAGCCATTTTCTCCCCTTTGGCCTTTTTCAGTTTGCCCCAGTGTTTGTCTTTCGGTTCGACTGATCCTCCTTCGATCGCGCTTTTCAATGACCACTTGTTCATGGTTTTTCCGGACCTCGTTTTGTTTTCTTTTCTCCACTCTGACACTGTATTAAAGGACTCCTTTTCTTCCACCGATAGGAAATAAATAAATAAAAAAGGAAAAATAAAAAAGAACGACGAAGATGTTACAAATTGTTGAAGAGTGTTGCTTTCTCTGAGGAAGAGTGTCATTATTCGCTCTGGTGACATTTACAATCTTAATTGCATGCTTAAATTAATGGTTTGTTCTCGCTTAATCCGGATGAGCCTGGATTATTAAGCCAACGGGCTAAAGGCTTCCTTTTTATCAAGATAATTATCACGAGAACCATTTAACTTCAAAAATGTCTCAGCGAGAATTTCGTGGAGTTCTTTGAATGCGCCTCTTACGAGCACCACTTCTGCACAAATTTAGCAAAACACACGCTGCGCGTGTTTCTTTTTATCCCGCGTCTGACTACCAACTTTTTCCTATTTTCGCGTGCACAGAGGACAGAGGAGTAACGCATTTTCCGTGATGAGAGTGCACTCGTGATAATTCATTCGGTTGTAAGTGGAAAATTTAGAAACAAAGGGGACGTGAACGTTGTGCAGATTTGAATCATTTTAGATAATGGAAGCTGAGATACTATTCTTTAAATATAGAAACAATTCAGAACGAATTCCATCCAGCTCTACAGCGAGATTGCTATAATTTTCTTTAAACAAATCCTCGGAGTTTCAGTTTTTAATTCATCGTAAAGTATCACTTTGTTGTTAGATAATAACAAAGCAATGGATAAATGGTATTACAATTTGCTACTTTCTAACAAATTTACTGTATTGAGTTACTGATTTGTCGAGTGAAAGTCGTTGAGAAGAAATCGCAGAATAATTTATCATTAAAACACTAATTTGGGAAATACAGTGCTCCAAGGAATCTTTTTTTATTTTTTCACCATAAAAATATCATTATCTTCAATAAATCTGTACTAAATTTAAAATAATAGTAATAATAAGAAAATTAATATTTTTATTCCAAGATGAAGCTGAAAATATATCTAAAATCCTAGAATTCACCACAGCATTCATCAGTTTAGGTTAATTCTATGAAATCAAGATCAGAAATACAGCTTTTCCTTCATTTTTCGTGGTATATAAAAAAAAACCACAGATTTTCCTCAGGCTACGTTCCTCAACGAGCGATTTCATGTCTAGGAACCTCTAAGACCTCGTGGCTATGACACGTTTCGTCGGGGCAACGACTTCGTACGTCCATAACGACCCCGTAGGAGCTGACCCCGTCGGCGACCACCTTAGCAATTCGTTTTCTCGAGCTCCACTCCTCCCTTTCTCTTCTTTCGTTCATTCGGTTCGCTATTTGGTACGAAGCGCGTGAACTTCGATAGCTTAACGACGACTCGATGGTGTGTTCAAGCGAAAAGTTCACAAAGACCTCTTAGGGGGAATTTATGGATTCTTTTTTCTCGCTAGAGAAGTTAACCCCGTTCAAATTGATTGCGATTAATGGGCCATAGGATATCATGAATTTCGTGGCTCTTACAGGTTCAATTTAAAACAGTACAATGAAATATGAGGCACATTGCAGTACCATTATCGGAATTTTTTTCAATATTTGTTCTATTCTTTCTGTTTTTTTATATTGATATTTGTTCAGACGGAGGGAATTTTTATATAGAAAATTCGCTAAATCATCCTTGGAGACGAAAGGATTTTTATTTGTATTGATAGATGCATACGTAGGGAATTTTATATAGAATATATACTAACTCTTTGTGCGCAAGTAGAAGCTAGATTCTGTAGATATTTTCTAGAGCATCTGTAAATAGTTACGTTTTGTTCTTTTGAAGGTGTAGAAATATATTAATTCTTTATCCAATACTTTGGACCTCATTCCTTCAAACTAAAAACAACACAATCTATAATATATCTATCAAAACATTCTCTCCACTCCACAGAAAGCATCATCCTCAAAAATAACCCTTCTTCAAACAACAACACTCGTCATCGTAAACAACATTCACGTAACAAGCTCGCAAACGAATTTCCTCCCCGGACAAACGCATTTCCCCCGTTCTCGTTACGTGAAATATCGTTCACGGCTGGGCCAGTTAGTCAGGATTTTTTTTACTCTCCCCTAGCCCCGCGGGGCAACAAACGAACGGTTCAAGCTGATCGGATCGGATAAAGCGCGGAGATCGCGATTGCGATTCAGAAAGCATTGCCAGAAATAAAGTAGTCCGCTCAGAGATACTCGTGGCCGGGTCCAGTCCAGCCCAGCGACGAGATAAATGGGCGCTCGTTCGCTTAAAAGTAACACGTCGACCCCGTTTTATCAGGGATTCGTTCGTTCTCCTGGCAGGTTGCATTAAACTCGGCCGCGGCCGCGATAACGAACAACCAGCACTGTTATTATTCCGTAATCGTACGGCTCTGACGTTTCGAACGAATTGATTCGCGGCTGTGTATAATTACGCGAGCCTTTATCGCACACGGGGAAACGGAGAAACCTAAAGAGTAGAGAGGGAGAGAGAGTAATGGAAGCGGAAGGGAAAGGGTGAGCGCGTTTGTGCTCGCGGGAAAAAAGAAGAACGTCGGTAACGAAGATCCCAGGGAACCCGGTAATTCTGATCCCCTTTTGAAACTTTGTTAACTCGCGAAGGCCTGCTGCGGATGTCCAGGCATTTTTTTTTGTTTGTTTTTCGTTCGTATGAAATTTTTGGGGGAAGAAACTTTTTGAGAAGGCAAAAGATGTATTGGAATTCGTTCTCGGATCTTGAAGGAAGTGATCGAGATCGAGGATATGGAAGCTTTGGTAGATTTTAAGTGGATTTATTGATGAAGTTAGATTAAGAGGTTATATTTGTGTTTTTTTAGGTTAATTAGTACTTGTATCCCCAAATAACCAATAAATAATAATAATATTTAGGTTATTCTTATTTGCTAATACGTGAAACACTGTACGCGGGAAATTCGAATTTTAAACTTGGCTCTACCTTCGTTCTCTCATTCTAATTTCTTTAAATTACGCGACTAAATCTTTGGTACGTTCAAAAAGACAAATAATAGCCAGTGTCCCAATAAAAATAAAATTTTTAAATCCGCGTCATAACAATTAAAAAAATTAACAGAAAGGATAAGAAAAATAAAAAAATAAAGGAAGTAAAATAGAATTGAAAACAGAATACTTTTCACTGCCTCATAAAGTCATACATTTACAATTTCTTCAAAATACATCTCATAACGTTAATGTCGTTTAAATCGTGGTCTTACAAATCTACCCTCGCCCTATTTAGATAGCAAAGGAAGCCGCGGACAGTGAGAGAGACAATATGAGGCGTTGGCGCGGAACGCAGGGGCGCGTAACCCCGAAACATTAATCTCTTTAAAACTAAACCAAGTATTACGCGATTAGGTGTTGCCTTAGATTCGTTCAGATGGAAGCAGCAGAAGCAGTGGATTTACGAACGGAAACCCGTTGTATCGCGGCTGGATTGATAAATGAACAGAGAACGAGGGAAATAGATGAACGTAGAAGAATCAAAAGAAACAAGAGAAAAACCAAAAGCAAGACTATGAAAATCAAGGGAGAAAAATGAATATCCACAAAGTGTTATTTCGAAAAATAATTCGCAAGCTCGCGCGGCTCGTGACCGTGGTTGAGCATCGGGCATAAATAAAGGAGAATTTGCCGAACGGCATATATCTTGGAGCGTTAATCTTCTTAAAACCGCGCCCCAAGTATTATGCGATTAGTTGTCGCCTTAAATTCGACCGGGCGTAATCTTATCATAAGAGGATTTCCGGTTGGACCTGGTCGCGCGTATTAATCAGTTATCAGGTGAAACAGTTTTGTCCTGTTCCTTCCGCTCCATTGTGTTATTTCTTCGTGTGCCTGTTTCGAAGCGTCCCAGCACACGTTTTTCAAACGCGAACCTCGTTGCTGACACAATTCTCGTGAAATGCATAAAATACCAGGTTTTGAAGTTCGTAAGAAGTTGAAGTTGATCAAAAATTCATGAGATCTCTAAGGGGTAACGAAACACGGTTAAGTAATTCATCTCTTTCAAGTTTAATCGACTTCACAGGGTTTTTAACGCTGTTGAAATCTCTCGTCGCGCTAGTTTCAAAAATTTTGCGGATACACTTTTATTTATCAATAAAATATGTCACTCGATTTTCCAGAATTCTCGTGTTTTAGGATGAACCAAGGTTCTAGTTTTTTTTCGGGAAGTTTCTCTAGTGGAACGAAGTTTCTGAGGAAAATAGCGGGTATATCTCGCTCTGCACTTTGATACATCGGTAAATGTAGCGCGTGTGTAAGTTTATTAATGTTTACCAAGCCGCAATTTCCTATTGGCCCTGGGCGTTTCATTAGCTCGAGATATCTCAAGATAGTCGCCATGATTCAAGAATCATTAAACTGCCTGTACCGCCAAGATGCGATCACTTTTTGGCGTTATATTAATCGCTCTTTGCATGACGTCCTTTCTGTAATTACGATAAAAGTGGGTACTTTTCGTTCATGAACTTCAGTTTGAACGATTTCGTAATTGCATATAAATACATTTCCGTTGCGATTCATTGACAGCAATTGATGTTGAATACATTCATCGGTGTACGGTTATTTTATTCATAAATGTTATTGATATTTTTAATCAATTCAGAGACCTTCAATTTTAATCACTTAGTCATTCAAAATAAATAGCATCCTTCTCGATGACCGAGAACCGGTAATAATACATCGTACTTTCCTTACCAATTCATTATTAATTTTCCTGTCGAACCGATCTCTTTAATATTTACTACGCTACTTGTATTCCAATTCCATGTACTTTTAACAGTCCCGACATTATATGCTACATACTTAGTACCGCTCATTAACTGAGACCTCTCAAAAGAGGAACTTAATATTCCTGTCTATCGAAAACAAGCATCAATTAATTCCTAATACCTCTACCTAGCAATTTCCCTTCGATACCGAGCATCAAACATCTGCTTAACCAAACATTATCGAAACTCTCAGCTTCCACTAACATCCTAAACAACCTTCCATATTTTTCCTAAAGAAAAAACCACCCACTTGGAATATTACTACGAAAACCGAGCTGTTCTCTCATCCTGGCCTCGAGATACATCTAACCTACGACCTCTGACCTATTCCCTATCGTAATCTCGATATAATCTTGACCCGATAGTTACTCCTCTTGGTAATTGAAACAATTACACCGACGTGGCTACTGTTTGATAGGATGGGAACAAAAGCACCGACGCGGTTCGCGTTCGAGCTTCGTTCTTCCGCAACCTCCTGGCCCCATGGAGGAAGGAACAATTTAGGGACGGAAATCGTCGATTACCACGCAAGGATTAGTGGTTTCGTCCTCGGGCCAAATCTCCCCTTCGTGCCACCGGTATATCTTGCAGTCCTGCCCTCCAATATGACCCTAAATTAGATAGATTCTACCGGCTTAGCTTCCCGAGAGTGCTCAACTGATTTGTCTCCTAATATCTCCGTTTCTGTCTCTCTTGCGTTTTCTCGCCTCCTCTCTCTGTCTTTCTCTTACGTTTTCTCACCTTCTCTCTCTGTCTCTCTCTTACGTTTTCTCACCTTCTCTCTCTGTCTCTCTCTGATGGTTTCTCGCCTTCTCTCTCTGCCTTTCTCTCACGTTTCCTCCTGTTCTCTCTGCCCTCCGTTTACAGGCAAAAGTTATAGCACCCAGACGTTTCCCGGCGAATCTGCGTTAATTTCGAGCGAGCGTCTGGGCATCCTTCAAGAACCGCGTTTCCGGAATTCGTGAACCCTTTGATGTCGAGGTACGGTGGACTGTTAGTATTCGAAGAAGAGATTCTCCCGTCGAGATAGGTTTTTGCTAATCTCTTCGACGCGGCAGG
>NW_017100616.1:304156-313529 GCF_001263275.1 Habropoda laboriosa
ACAGGGTGCTAATTTAATTTCGCTGTATAGCGGTTTCACGGTGATGTTAATGCTTGGGGCGAAACTGCCTTTGATTGATAAATTGAGGGCGACTTTTTGTGAACCTCGATATAGTACATAAACGGCGTTTTTAATTTACAAATGTAATTTTAAGAAAACTGTATTTTGCAGAAGTATTAAAGTGTCCCATTTTAACCATTACCATTTAACCATTCTTTATTCCAGAAAATGGTTCAAGTAGAATTTACTCTGTTTCTTTCAAGTATTACTTCTTGAGATATAATTTTTTTCAAACAACACACTCTTCAATTAAAAAAAAATCACATTTCGAATCCACGAGTACAATAGCATCAAAAAAGCCTCTTCAGCCTCCTCAACTGTAAAGCACAAATTTTCCATCCATTGGATCTCCGACGCGCAAAAGCGTCAGTCGTTAATTAAAGTTTTTGTCATCGGGGGAAAAAAAGCGTAGGTATCACATAATGAATCATCCAACAATCTCGGTGATCTGTAACATTTACCAGGGGCTGGTTGTGCAAGTTCGATGTTCGCGTCACTTTCCCGTTGAAAACGCTGCCGCGCTATCCGGAGACAAAATCTGTTTGAAGGGGCTGCTTTGCAAATACTCTTCGTAGGAGAGGTGGATAATACGAAGGGACATCGAGCGAAATGATGAATGCGCGTAACAGCTGTTACAAGCTCGCGTGACTTCCTACTAAAAAGCTGAACGAAAAGTGTAGTCGAAAAAGCCCACCGCCCTTCTCTTTTTATATCCTTGCTTGAGGGGTTAAACGAAGGCGACAAACGATCTAGTGATTAAGCTAATTCTCGGTTCTGCTTCTTTCTCCTTTTTTATTTCTAACAGGAGAGGCTTTGATTTGACGATGCTTCCACGAAAAGAGAGATGAGACACGGGCGTTTCTCTCTGGAGAAAATATGAAAAATCGATGGCCTCTTTTCGGGGTCGTGATTAAAAAGGAAGCAACGGCTGCGTGACTGTGTCGGACGCGTTACTCTTGGCACGTGACACGCGACTCCTCGATGGAATGGGTGTAGACTATAGCGATGGTGAGTGAAAGCACTAGCTTTCGCATTGTACCGAATGGCAAGTTTTGATTAGTCATGGAGGAAGAGTTGAGTATTGGGGATGTTCCTGGGGAAGTTAGTTCAGGGCCTGATTGTGGGGTGATTAAGTGGTTACTAGAAGTGAAAGTTGTGGTAATTGAAGGGGAGTATTTTTTGGTTCGATAGGGAAATTAAATGGGAGACGATTTTAATGTAATTATCGAGGTACTATTGGGAATATTGGAAGTAAAAGTTGTGATAGTTGAAAGGGTATGTTTTTTGGTCCCATAGTGAAATTAAATGGAAGACGATTTTAGTATAATTATAGAGGTACCATTGAGAATATTAGAATTAAAATATGTGAGTGTGCAACGTATACTTCACATTAGAAAAAATATTTCTCGGTTCGGTAGGAAAATTAAATGGAAGAGGATTTTAGTATAATTATCGAGGTTGAAAGGGAATGTTTTTTGATCCCAAAGTGAAATTAAGTGAAAGATAAATTTAGTATAATTATTAGTTCACCACTACTATTACAATAGTACACTTCACGACGCAATAAAAAATATCGATTGTTAATTGTAATTTAAAAATCAACCAAAAAACCTATTACTTGTCTATAAATTCTACTTTTAATAAATTCCACTTCTTAACCTACAAATTGACCAAATTCAATCGTGCTATATCTCGTATACAATGCTTCACACGCATTAAAAATTCTCTAATTTTCATCACACATCACAAAACGTCATAGAAAAACATCTTAAACAACAAATAATTTACAACCTATTAAACATTCCTACCTTACACACGCCGGCTGGTATGTTAGACCTGTCCACGTAGGCATTTGTCGACGTTCCACTTCCAGCAAACAATAGCACACTTGCTAACACAATGTCTTTACGACACAGAGATACTTACGACGTAATAAAACAAGTAACGATTGACATTTGTAATATTGAAATATTCGTAATATTGTAACACTTCTAACCGTAAAACTGTTTGTTTTCTTGCTTTCGGTTTCGAAGTTCTTCGACGCAAGGTTACGTGCTTGTCCTTTGAAACGCAGCTCGCGGCAGCGTCCTTACGCATGAAACAACAACTCGAGCAAAACACGAAAATAATTCAGCACTAGCACTTTATATTAAACTTTCGTGTAATGCACAATTTGAACACTTACTCTTCATTTTACGCTGAATTAGAAATTAATAGCGTACGACAACACCGACGACGCACGGTCTTCGCAAACTTAACCGGATCGTACTGATATTCTCGGTAGCTTCGGGTATCTTCGGATACTTTCCGATATTTTCCGAGAAAGACGCACAACGTGGTGCATACGTATAGAATAAATAGATCAATCGAGCAACTAATAACTGGAACTTTAATTAATCAGAAATTTCTGATATTGTTTATACAGCTATATTTATATTTTTTAAAAAGTACTGTTATTTATTTAGTATAATTATTAGGTGTAGAGATTAATTCTTGTATAGCTGTATAGGTCATGAATGAATTACATCAATAGATGAGACAATCTAATTTGAAAAAGATTTCAACATCTAGTAAAAGAAATTGATTAATTAACAAATAAGAAGTTATATACGAATCAGATTCTAAGGGATTAAATAAAACTTTGATTGCACCCAAAAGCCGGAAGAAATTCATATCTGTGTTATCGAATATTGTTGCAATGCTTGACACATTATCGACTCGTAATTTCATAACCGACAATACTCGAAATTTCACCAAATTACATTCTGGCCTTTGTAATAAGTCCTTCTCGTGACCCACTTTCCAAAAATCACCCTCTTGTCTCCCTCCTTCGTCTTCATAAGCATACTATTCGCATTTAACTTATCGAGAGGGGTTGATCTTCGTGGAGCAACGCGAAATCGAGTAACGGTTGAGAAATTGAAGCTCGGTTGCTGAGCTGGTCCACCCAGAGAACTCAGTAGTCCTGATACTCATGATTCAGCACACATCGCGTGGTCTCTTCGACTGTCGTATATCTGTCCTGAGGTTACACACCATGATCAGACACTGTGATTCTTCGATCGAGCCTCCTGCCGACGATCGCTCGATCCACTTTCAAGAATTGCTTAGCCAACGGCGAACATGTAATCCATCTTTCGCGGTGATTCCCTCAGCGAACTCGCGAACCTGCTTTCGCGAGTTCTTCGCCAATGCTCTGGTCTAAGCGACTGCGTTGGGAAATTGTATCGTGCTCTTTGCTCGATTGAATTCTTCCTGTGACTGATGGACACATCTTTGTAGCGTTCTCGCGAGCATTGGTTACTCTAATGCACTGTTCGAATGAATTGACGGAAGTCGAGGAAGATTTCCTGTGATTTTGCAGCGTTTCGAATGATCAATGCAAATGCTTCTACAGAACTAGAGAGTAATTTTCTTTCTATTGTATATTTTTAAATTTTTATTTTAAAATTTGAAAATTTGCTTTTTGGAAATTTATTGTGAAAAAATTCGAAAAATTTTTTTCTTATGAAATTTTTGTTAATTATTTTCTCAATGTTACTGAAAATTAATTTGTAAAAGCATCACAAATGCATGGAATAGATTCTCAATTTAACGTATCAAAAAATAGCTACGAAAAAGGCAGAGCTTTCCAGGACACAGCCAGTGAATAACTATACACGTCATGCGCTAAATCTATTTCATTAAAAAGAAACGCTTAATTACAAGTGACACTTAAGAGGACACTCTGCTATACATTTTTAACCATTGTAGAATTAGCGTTCGAGCACAATTCATCCTCATCCAAGTTTGTTCCCTTTTGACCCAGGTCCTTGCTTTATTTCACTTGTTTAATGTTTTAGCAATTTCATTCCGTTCTTCTCGAACTAATTGCGTCATAACGATCTTCCATTTTTCCAAGTGGAATTTTGGTGGCTCTGGTTTATCCTCAGGGAGCATAATGAATTTAAGACAGACTACAGAAAAGATACACACGTTTACATACGACACAAAGTTCCTTTCCTTCACATAAATCCACGTGTTTCCCCAACAAATCTTATCAACATTTACGAGTTTCTTCGTAACAGAAAATACTTCGGCCTTCCGCATTTCGCACCCCTCGTGCACACTGTATCTCCGTGGTCCATTGTGTTTTCAGCTCCCTTTGTGAATGGAGTATCTTACAAAGAGGTTCTCCCTTCTTTCGCATTGTTACTCGATGCGCGTGGAAAACGAAAGTTTAATGCAAGCTAGCGTTGTCCGTTTGCACAGGCTGCACTAGTAATGGAGCTTTTCGTTTGAAAATTCGCCCTCGTACAATGCCAGGATACCGGCGAGAAATTCATTCTAGCCCTCGCGTACGGAAAATCATCCTGATCATTTTCAATTCCCTTTCTTGAATCGATTATCTTCGATCGCGTGGAACAGCGAATTACGGAAATTGTTAAGTTTCTTCATTTTTCAGAATTTTCTTCGTTCTTAGAGTCTCATAATGTTAATAACAAACGATAAAATAAAATTTCACAGTGGAACAAACGTGGAAGCTGGACACAGAAATTCTTCGGTGTATTCTAATTAGTTATCACGTCGACGTTGCACCGCCTTTGAATTATTTATAAACAGGTTAGAGAGCGTTAACGAGCACTAAGAGTGTCTATTAGAGGAACAAATTGACGGTAAATATGACAAAGCAACTAATGTCCTCTTATTTGCTGGGTAACTAAAACTCTCCCTGTTGGAATTTCTATTTCTCCGTTTCCACGACGTTATACTCGAGAGAACGAACGACCGGTCGTCTTTTCCGACGAGATTGATGGGACATCAATTTCACTCAGGGTCCGAGATACCGCCCGATTCTTATATCCCACGTGTGAAATAGGTTTTATTACCAGAAGTGAGGACTACTGTCCAGATGCTACGTAACACACGATAAATTTCGATTTCTCCTATCAAACGAATTTCGTTGATCGAAATTTATGACCCTCCCCTGTAACCGTATAAAATTTGTCTAATATCCTTTTATTAGATAGTGTACATCATAAATCTGATCTGCCTCGATCGAGCTCTGGTCAACCTCAGAAGAATACCTGTTAATAAAAAAGAACGAAATTTTACCTGGACTGGTATCGTAAAACTTTCGTTAATGAAACAATTATTCTAAATTAGAAAGGGTCTTCTTCGAAATAGTCTTCTGAAAACACTCTTGCTTTCAGATTACCTTCTGAATTTTTCCTAAAATCATCTGAAAAGTATGTCTTTTTAACGAACTCTTCAGTTTGAAACGCAGGAAATAAATTACACAAAACTAAGTGACTGCTTTGATTAAGAATTGAAACTGCACTTCAATGTGTTCCATTTTAAAAATCGCGGAGTTAAAGAAAGTCCACTTAGAATTAGAAAAACCACTGTAAATCTTGAATGAAATCACTTTTCGATACGAACTCAACGCCAGTTAAATCACCATTTTTTCTCTTCACTGACGAGATACCGAGTTATCTTTTTTATCAAACTTCGTGTACGTACTTCGCACGACGAAATCGTCCCACCGAAACGAAGTTGGACGTTTCCCTTAATAAGCTCGAAACTTAACGAGGTCTTGCCTGGCGTCATCGGCCTCATTGTCGCACTCGTCGTCTCAATTATACGTCTTGCAAGACCTTTCAACTATCCGGCGAGAACGTGGCTAATAGCCCGCAAGGACGTGACACAACTTTCGCTGCCGGTGTTAATTTAGTCCGTGACACGAGCCGCGAGAACACGTCGTTTAAACGATCCGGCCAAAGTTTTCCCGTTTCTGTGTTACCCCGCTACGAGAATTGCCTCTGAATGTTCTCTTAATATTTTGATATTTTCAACCAAGTGGTTGGTGAATATTTGAGACCGTTTATTTCAACAATGGTCCGTATCTTCCTTCAAAATGATCATTCTTCCAAGGAGAAATACAATTCCTCCGAAGTGTTTCATAGCTATGAACTGTTAGAATTGAAATCCTAACTATTTTTACGCTTCTACTCCATTTAATAAAAGGTTAAAGAACTCTGTTTCCATTTGGTTGCAATAAAAATTCAGGGATCAGATTTTTTCTTCTTTCAAACTGATCACCCACATTCCCGTATAATATCACGGTGAAAGAACAATGAGCGTTATCAATGATAAAAATGTAATATTCTCACCCGGGACCTAACGCGAGGTTCAGTGACTTCTGACGGTTCACGCATCGCTGGGAACAAAAGCAAGTGCACTGGTCGCTTCGTTAACAGCTTCAGCGTGGCGAAATCTCTCCTAAACCGGATAAAAGCGAAAGCAAAACTTAAGCTCCATATAATTACCCCGAATTATATTACGATTATTAGTTACGATTAGCGAGACACGGCAATTACGCGGTAATTATACAATAGACAGATAATTAACCGGACAAATGGGAGAAAATTAGTCGTGGTTGGTCTGATAAATTGGCAACTACATACACACACACACACGCGCGCGCGCGCACACACATACACCTGTTTCTCTATTGTTCGAGCAAACTGTTTCCATATCTTGAGTACAAGAACTTTTGATTACATGCCTGGGTGATCAAGAGTTAGCAAATCCAATGTTCCTAGGTAAATTGGAATTGCAAATATCTCCGTATAAACCGTGGGCTCTCTGTAGTGGAAATTTATTATTAACAAAGTAGATCATTCTGTCCTTTTTTTTTTTTTTGTTATTTATCGTCGAATCGAATAGGAAATTCGCGGTGAAAATATCCTCTTATTTCTATTCTATATTTATCCGCGGCTCTATTTGTTATGCATTCTTGCGTTTCCATGTGCTGAAACGAATCGAATCGAATCGAATCGTTTTCATGGGAAGAAAAGTGAGAAAGCAGCTGCGACGAGAATGACAGTTTTCTTATCCAAAAATCGGAAAGGTAAAATACAGTTTTCTTGGTTTATTCCAGGTGCGAGTGCAACATTTTTATCGAAACACACGCGGACCGTTCCACCTTGTTTTCCGTTTTATTTCTGCTTTGCAACCTGGCTAAATGTTTGTGTTTCGACGAAATGAAAAACGGATACATTACGGGCATCGTTGCAAAAGAACGGAGGCAAAGAGAGCGGAAACAACGAGCTCTACACATCTCTGTTCCCCATAAAAAGATAATTATTTTACTTATTTTCATTTATCTGCAGGAATTTCATGCATGAAGAAACTTCACGTTTCTCATAAATAAAAACATTAAATAGCAACAAATGTAATTTACGTGAAGATAATTCCTTTACCGATTTTCATTCATAAACCTTTATGCATAACCAATTAAGATATTGTTCTCGTTGCAAAATGTTGTCAAAAGTATCGAAAAACACTTTCAGACGACAGAGTTTTCATTTCAAATCGCAACATTTTCGTCACGGAACGAATTAATAGAACTCCCAATTTTCAGACATATGGAACGAATTAATAGAACTCCCAATTTTCAGACACATGGAAAGAAAGAAAATTTTTACGTCTAAAACGAAGAAACTGGTTAATAGAGACCTTGTTGTCAAAAGTATCGGCGAAACGGCACACGGTCCATTTCGTTTCCGGCGAAAATATGGCATTCCCACGATGGAATAGAGGAAGACAAGTCCCCTAGCCCGAACACGTTGCTTTTTCATTGGCGGAAAAGTTTCGCGGCCCTTTCAGCGCGTACGTTTCAGATAAACCACTTTACTTGACAGGTCGTTAGACGTGCGTTGAATGAGGACGCGCTGTTTGATAGGGCCAAGGGTGCCATAATGATTCCGTCCCAGCACCGGCTGAAAAGTGATAGCGATTTTCATTTGCGAGGAAATTTACGTTCACTACGCTTTGCGACCTGAAACACTTCCTATTCTCTGCGAGCATTAATATCGCCTGGAAATGATCGAAAGATGTGCAAAGAATCGTACGGTGAAATTAAACGTAGAGAGAGTTCTTTCGTGAAATTGAATAGTATGGAAGTAGGTGTAGGTCGAAATCTTGAGAAACTCGAGACTTTTTTAATTAATTTAGAAATGTAAAAGAACATCTTCTGACATTGCGATATTCCTCAAGAATACTCAAAAGTCTCTAACGAGAGTTTCGAGAATTTCAAAACGTTGAAAAAGTGTTTATCAATTAAAAACGATCTTTGACGTGAACATGACTCATGTCAGTGTGTCTTTGAATCCTGATGAAGAAATATTGGACACCCCCACGCCTCGATTAATAATTCGAAAAGTCTCTACTGGCAATCAAAATTCTATAAACTGTGAAATTTAGCTTAGATTATTACCAGTAATGATTTTCTTCAGAAATTTGCATATTATCCTCATTTAAATAATCACGTTATTTTTCTGAAGAAGTTTTCATAATTTTCGAGACAGGACTAATTTCCACGGATAAAAATGGAATCACTAAGGGATAACGAACGCGGCCGTTATCCTACTATTTGTGCTCATTCCCACATTCGATGGTTGCTTACCTTTGCGGAAGAGAACCGTATCGCATGTGGGCTAGCCGATTAGCCTTTGATTTACAAAATCAGCATATAACCGCTTGGGGAAGGTATTTGAGATTAAATGCCATAAGCATCGAAGCTATGGTCTAGCTGGTGATCGGATTGCCTCGCATGGATAAATTCGACGAACTGAAATTCCGCAGAATTCCACGCTGATGCACACCGTTCGCAAATGCTCTCTGCCATTCGCTTTAAAACATTCGCAGAACCTTTTATTGTATAAGAATTCGATTTATTGGAAAAGCTTGGCAAATTTCACGTGGCTGTTTCAAAAACAGATACGAAGTCATAGGGGAAAGTATAGTATTATTTGGTGAGCTCGTTTCTCTTGGACGCTTCGTTTTTTCTTTTTTTTTTTTTTTTTTGCTATTCTGACATATTTGCATACCATTATCCGTTACATTTACATATTATTCTTTGGAAATATGTATGCCTGTATTAACATATTTAAATATCGTTCCCTATGAATATTTATCCAAACCTGCTCAATATTGCCACTTCATCTACGAGTTCCCGTTTGAAGCTTTATTGACAGCGATTAGAATCATAAAGTGTAACGAGTATTCATCCGTCACTTCTTTATTCTGTTTTATCATAATTTTAAGTATTTTTAGCGATCGTGTTGTAGATCTTTTCACAACGAAGAATTGTTTTCTCGCAAAAAATTTGTTACTTCTTTAAATAAAGGAAAAATAGAAAGAAGCATATTACAGTAAAATTTGTAATATCTTCGTGAACCTCTTTGATTTCGTATATTCGTTGTTTCTCGCTCCCCTTTCAGCGAAATCCTCATATACAGTGGTTCCGGAAGAGGTCTCGGCTAGAAGT
>NW_017100616.1:313572-320876 GCF_001263275.1 Habropoda laboriosa
CGACTCTCGAAAAATAAAAATTTCACCGTAGCGAAAATTCGATTGGACGGACTGTTTCTCGGACTCCGGGAGATATGGAATGATCAGAAGCTTTTATCGCTCGCATTCCCGCGACATTGCGGAACTCGTAAAAAGGACACGCGCGCGTCCCGTCGTGTCAGGAGTTTCTCCTTTTTTTTTTTTATCACCTCCAGTTACCCAGAGCGAAGCTGCGAATCGCGATTGCGTTGCAAAAACGTGAGTGCCCTTCCACGTTTCGCGCTTTATCCACTTGGTCAATCCCCAGCGATTTCAGGTCAAAACGTGATTAAAATGCATATCACGGAACAACGTTCTAGCCCGGTCGACCGTTCAATACCCCCGGAATTTGTCGTACGATATTAACTAACGTTTGAAAAATTAAGCATACACGATTCTTTTTATCGAGACCAGAACGACTTCAATTCCTAATCCAACGATTCCATCAGCCAGCCTCTCTCTCTCTCTCTCTCTCTCTCTCTCTTCCTTAGTTGACTAGCGACGTTTAATCGAAAAATTTAAAAGCTGAATTAAAATCGTACGAAGAATCGACGGGGTTTCTCGCGGTGGAAAATAGAATTCCCGAAAAAAATTGCCGAAAGCGAGGAGGGAACTATTCGCTGGCGACCGCGTTCCCGGTCGAAAAATTTCAATCAGGACCGTCGGCGTGAACAAAGAGATAGAGAGAAAAGGAAACATCGAGGTGAGCGAAGGATAGAAATACAGAGAGAGAGAGAAAAAGTGGTGAAACGAATTGACAAAGTCCCCGTCGCTCGTGCTCGCAGCGCGAATTTACATTTCCATTAAGATTCCCTCTCGGCCATGCGAAACGAGCGACACCGAACGGAAGAACCAAACCTCGAAAGAGTCGCATGGTCGCGCGCCACCGAAGCTACCACACCACGGGCTCGATGTAATAAAGTGCCTTGGAAAGCCTTTGTGTTCCGCGGAACGCATTCGTTTAACTTTGATCCTGCTGGAACGGGCTCGATATTTTCCTTCTTCTCGCCGCCATGTTTCAACAACCCTCTCTTTCTCCTCCTTCCGACGCTTTCATATTTTTTTCTCTCCTCTCTCTCTGCTAGAATCCGGCTAGACGCCATGGCGTCTCTCATAAAAAATACAATATTTTCCTTTCATTTCTTTCGGTGGTGCTATCCTCTTTCTCAATTTCTTCACTGGGATCTGTAAGTTTAATTCGACACGGAAGTCTGGATGAGTCGAAGCCACGAGTCGCCTGATTGCTTTGTCCTTCGTGGTCTAATATGAATTACAAACCGTTCCTCTGTTGTCCCTCTTCTGGGTTTTCTTTGTTTGCTTGGCCCTGCGCCTTCCTTCGGCCTTGCCCGACGTCTTGACCCGGTTCCCTTCATTACGCTTGCAGATTTAGAAAGATCGTGGGAGATTGTCGGTGGAAATAGATCTGGCTGATGTGCTGTTATTCAATGGCGAATAGTTGTCGTTAACCGACTCGGGTACTGTGTAAACGCTTTTCTATTCATTGTTTTTTTAGAGAAAAAAAGTGTATCGAGGTTGAAATAGGAGTTATTACGTCAGAGGTATATAGTATAATACGCGACAAAAGGTTGTGTATTCAAAAGCAAGAGGAATAGCAAACATCGTTGATATTAGCTAATTTTACATAGTAACAAATACTATATAAAAAAGTGTATATGCAACTACAGGATGAAAATTCCATTCACCAGGTTAAAAATGGAAAAAACCACAAACCAGGAATGTTCGAAAACACAAGTTCCACCAAAAGGTACATCGGAAAGGAACGAAAAAGGCGAGCGATTTAAACGACGCCGAGGGGTCATTTAGCAACCACGATCACGCTTCCAATTATCCGCAGACGTTGGCAGAGGAAATTTAAGGCGAACCAAACAGGTCAGCATTCTTAAGCAGAGCATACGAGAGGGGAGGACAAAACGCCACTCCCCAATTGTCCCAGAAAACCGGGGCTAATTCCCCATCATCAGGGGGCAACTCTTCTCTCGAAGTTTCGTTAGCCAGAATTATCCAGTGGCGGAACGACGGTTCTTTACGATGAGTGACGCGGAATAGCCGAAAAACGGTTGGGCAACAGGGCCCCGCCATTTCGTTGCAAGAAAGAAACGAAACGAAACCATGTGGATATATCACTTAGCCGAGAGAGAGAGAGAGCTTTCGTTCGTGCTTTTTCAACGGTCTGGATTTGTGCGGCCTATTACCATTCCGAAGCGAGGCATTCCCTGTTGGTATTCTCCGTTTTCCCCTCCCTGGCGACTCTCGTTTGCTGCTCTCCACCGACACACGAATAGTCGTCGGTCGGTCCCTGTTGGCGCGCGACGCTACGACGCCAGTTAACCCTTTTGACTCTGCACGCCTCTTTGAACCGGCTGCCGCTTCTTTCTGACACGCTCGACGGATTAATCGCGCCTGTTATGAGAACAGGAAATGGCTTACCGGTTAATTAAGCTGCCGGCGGAGTGGTCGAGCTTCCGGGAGATCCTTCGACGTATATTCTTTTGTGTTCGTACGGTGAACAGAGGAGTGATTGAACGAGGGTGTGACCCTTGATGGAAATTTCGTTTGTGACGTGGTTTTACGGGGAGAGAGAGTTTCAAGAGGGAGGAGATGTTAGATCGGTGTTTGGAAATGTTTGTATCGTAATTTAGAGGGGTTGTAATTTTCAGGCGGTGAAATTCAGGGGATAAGAATTTCACGGTGGTTTAAATCGCTTGATTGATGAAACGATCGATAAGTGAAAGATCTTGGTTTGTGGAATTGTAGTTGTTTTAATTTTCAAATTCGAATAAATGCTTCAGCGGTATAAAAGTTGGGAGATATATTGGAAGTTTTCTTGCTGTGTAAAGTGTTTCTGGTATTTCGAAATCATTTTCCATGTGGTGCATGAATATTTAATACGCTCGTGGAAGACGTCCGATTTAATTTCTGTTTTCGAAGAAGGTCGAAGGTAGTAGGAACGCTCGATAAAACTTAATATTCAATTTTCTTCAATTCGTCGAGTGCGTTTCAAACGCTTCTTCACTTTTGCAACGCAATATCGGCAACTTGTCGTCGCACAGAAATCACTCGATGCAGTTTTTTGTATGTTTCTCCTGACACGAGAATTTATCTAGATCCCACAGGAACACCTATTCCTTCTGCTCAGCCCTTGGAGAAGGCTTTCGTCTCGCTACAAAAATATACGCGGTGATATCGGCATAAATATTCGTTTTTTTAACGATGAAAAGGTACTTGCTAATACTTCTAGCAAAATAAATGAATTTATATGTTTTTAAAAATTATAGTTCCACAAATTTCTTATTCAACCATTGTATTCTCTCTGAAAAGCATTTTCTTCAACCCTTTCGCAATGTAATATGAAATTTTCCTATGTATCACATGCATTTATTAAATTTTATTATATCTAAGTGGATAAAAATATGAATAATTGAAAAAATTAAAAATTCATATTTTTTAAGTTGTTCCTATTACATTGTGGAAGACCTAATCATCATAGTGTCTGCTATTGTCCCTAATTTCAAGATTAATTACCTTAAAAATCTAAAGAAAAATGAAAAAGAAATTGTAACAATATTAAATTTTAATTTTGCACAGAACTTCATCGACATCCTTTCGTTACAATTTCTCACATGAAAGAAACAAGAAACAGGACTTCTGGAATTATCCGCGAACCAAGCTGTTATTAGATAATGCAGAAACTGAGAGAAATATTGCATTTACCTAATATAATACTCTCTGTGCGAACATAACAGGGTGTCCTAATATTTATGAAAGACAGTGTACACAAGGTCTGATTTCACGTTCTTCATGAATATTCCGCGACTGAAGCAGGTTCGTTTAACACGCAGACATAGCTCGATGAAGATATAATCTCGGAGCGGCGCGGTTAGATGGGCTCGCGTGTTCCCAGTTATTAGATCGTAGTTCGGCAAACCGCGAGTAGATCCCAATGAACCTGTACGCGGGCAACTCGCGCCCGAGTTTCCTCCGCGAGGATGCGCCGCGCGTGAAAACGATTTCCATCACGCACGCGTTTCGCTGTTGATCCAACCGTGAAACCGCCGCAACACCACGCCGGTTAACTTATGATCCCGATACACGACACGATCACGACGGGACGTTTTCATTTCCAGATTAGGCTCGCTTATTTTACGCTCTCGAGTGTTGGAATTAGCCAGTTGGTTCTTGCCGACATGGAAACGTTATTAACGCGACGAACTTTGCCACGTGTGAATTAGTGGCAAAGTAGAAAAATGTTAATGCCAGGCGTGGATCGAATTGTCGGAATTTGAAGCTGTTACAGGTGATCGGTAGGAAATATATTACGGTTGCTTTGTACATCTGAGATGGGAAAATTTGGACAGAGGATTAATGGAGAATGACAAAGTAGTATTTTAGATTTGTCAAAGTATAGAAATGTAAATTTTATTAGGAAGTCGGTTTCTTTTATTTCTGCTTCTCTATTTGCATAATATTAATATTCAGCTTCTTCGAACTTTTTCGCTCCAGGATAGTATTTGATCGCAAATGAATTGCTCAGGTGATTAATTCAAAATTGAAAAATTCCCTAATCTAGACGAATGTGACATTTCATATTATAGGATCTAATAATATCTAATAGATTCAAATTTTTAGTCTTCTTATCACATAATTATGTCACATCTTTTAATAGAATTTGTGTGAAGATCCAATTACGTTTCAAATATTTGCAATCTCCCAAGGAATGCCTTCTAATGTACAAAACCTTCTTAAAAAAAGAATATTCCTTGATTCTCACTACCCGAGGAATATTTAGCCGCTAATAACGATTATATCAGCCAGCGAATCCATTTACTTGTATTCACAAATTCGACGACCACAGTTCGCCTATAAACTACAAGTCGATGCAACGCTTCTTTATCAGAGAAAACCTCATTGGAGAGGGACGTGGCGAGGTTTTCAATGCACGTGGATCGCAAGTTTCACCTTGGTGCGCTTCGAGCCATTTCAATTCGCGTTAATGCAAAATCAAGATCAACCCGGGAGCGACAAAAAGATGGGACGCGTGAAAAGCGGACCCGATATGAATGAAATTCGACGGGCAGTCGTCTATTCAACTTTCCAGGAACTCCCGAGCCTTTGTGAGCTAGGTATAATTCACGAATTTTCTTGCACCAGTTTACTCGTATACCCGGGCTATCGTACGCTTTTATCGGGAGTTGTTACACTGGTGTTCCATGTGGTAATTGAAATCTAATGCATTGGATTCGGGTCGATAGGTCGTCGAGAGTAACTTCAATATATATTTTTACACAGCACGTTTCATTTGAAAACGAACAATGAAACCTTGGAATTTTTTTTATTAATTTCAACAGATGCGAGACGTGAAGATTTATCGACTTCTAATTGATCTGCTCTTAATCGAAATGCTAAATATTTGCTTTACAATTTGATCTAAAGTAGAACTCTTTTTTAACGCTCGTGTGACCTTGCACTTCTAAACGATTATTCCCCCTTGTATTAAAACGACGTTGACTCATCGTCATTTGTGTTTTAAACATGAGTTTTAAAATTACAGCTGTCACCTGTTTAGTATTCCCTTAATATTCTCAATGCGTGTCACCGGTGAGAATCAATAATCAATAGCGAGCTGTATTCGAAAACAGTTTGGTAACTTAAAATAGAACGTACAATTCGACTGGCCGAGATGCAATTGGTATAAATTTAAAGTGGCCAAGTTAACTTGTCCAACTAATTGTGTAATCGAATTTGATGATCGATCGATTCTTCGCAATTTATACTGGGGAAAATTGGCCCCCCTTCGTGAAACGTTTCCCTGCGCTTCATTAACTTCCCTCATCGTCGTGTTACATCACTGTGCTACACGTCTCGAAGAAAGCTTCCTTTTCGCATATTTGCAACATATTTTCACGACTTTGTATCACGTTTCGAGAAGTAGGTTGTTGTTCACCGAAGAGAAATTCCACAAAGCCAACAATATTTCTACATAATTTCCATTATTTTTGTTGCCTGAATTCACAGAACTTTTCAATATACACACATCGAGATTGACCTTCGTAAAAAAATGCTAAATTTTTAATAGCTTAACAATTATTTATTAAACACCAGATTACTATATAAAGGAAAAATGCACGGACGCCGTACATTCAAATATACGCGGAACACGAAAACGCTTAAAACCAAGAGAACATTCTAATTACAATGAAAATCATGGCGGTCAAAATACTTTTCCATTAAAAGAACTTCTCAAATTCCGAAGAATTCGTATGCCGTCACGCCGTAATCGCAATAACAATAGTAATAAATTCTTCCAATAGCTACTCGTGACCTAACTGTCTTCGAGCCATTATCTGAAACCAAAAGTCAACGAACTATCAAACACTTCTCCATCCATCTTTGTACAAGTGTAAATTCCGTGTAACCAGCTTGACCGCAGCAGCAAGGAACGGGGACAAATTATGTGACAGTTTCGAAGCAGTTAGCATATCAATAACGTCGCCGGTGTGTTCGATAATCAAGCACCGTTCGGCTCCAAACGAAAACACGTTGTCTTACTATCAGTATGCTCCGTGCATTTCGTGCCGAATGCCGCATTCCAATTTACCTGAATGTAAATCCGAACTTCGTAACGTCGGCTGTTCTCTTTCTCTTTCTCGCGCGACCGAACGTGAATTGAACCCCCAGACCTGGAAAACCGTGTCGAAGTTCGATGACCGATCTTCTCGCGTTTCCTGCACACCTGGACACCCGCCGAATATAACCACTCCCCATCATCCCATCCGCACTTTGAACAGTGATCGATCTTTATCTAAGATTCCTACCGAGACCTTGTCGAGTACTGCTCAAGATTACGTAACATCGCTTCCTTTTTGAATTATGATTGCCGAGTCTTTTATGACGAAAGTAAATAGTGATACAACACGAGGAGTGGATAAGATAAAATGTTAATAGAAGGAATCACGATCGGTGTTGAGCAGTTGGTGTTATTCCATCGCAACTTTTTTGTTGATCTGCGATAAGAAACTTGAAGAACTTCGCAATGTTATTGCTAAGGGAATTTAGTAGGGTGAATTTGTCAACAATGAATGTTTACGTTTCAACGACACTTTCGAAGTTTTACGTAGAAATGAATTTTTGTAACGTGTGCTCTGAAGTGTATTGTAATGTTTTATGTTCTTATCGGTAAATTTCGAAGGAATTTGAATTTTAACCCTTTGCACTCGAAGGTTATTTTCTTTGATAATTTTTGAGACTAACGTAGAAATAAACTACTA
>NW_017100616.1:320915-330911 GCF_001263275.1 Habropoda laboriosa
TGTATTCTCTGTTTCACTATGCTGAACGAATTCATGGAGGCCCATAGATCTGTTCTTCTTTGTCTTGATTAATTATTTAACGTCGCTTCTCAGTCACCACTCGATTGCAAAGGGTTAACAAATTCGTCGAGAATTTTCAAAATTTCACAGAAAAATGAAGAGTGTCCTTCGAAAGTACCATTTATCAAAAAACCACCTTCTGTCGAATCACTAAGAAAACACACAGAACCTCCTATATAACAGTATTCACCCTCGAATCACCCTGCAGACCTTGAAACGTCTTATCGAGACATACAAATTCCATTAACTTCATCGAATCGAGCAATCACCGAGAATCAATCATAACATCGTTCCCTTATCCCTCGACCTTTACGTTCCCGTTGGCTACGGAACAACTTGTCCCGAGTACGAAGCAAGAGTGTGTATTTACGGAGAACTCGCGTTCCAGTACGGCGAGCAGTCGAAACCGTAATGTGCGCGGCTCGCGACCAGCGGCAGCGCAAAGAAACGATTCGTAGGGACTCGGCTCCGCTCGGCTCCGCTCGGCTCCACGAGTCGTGGCGCCGAGCAGCGAAGTCGTTCGACTCGAGTCGTGTGTGCGGCTGCAGTCAGTCGTGGAATCCTGAGTCGTGTCAGTGCTCCGGCAGACGCGATTGCGCGTGAGTGTGTCGTTCAAGTTTGAAGGTTCGTTTCATCCGTTCGAGAAACGAAGAAACCTCAGAGCGACGGATACGAAGAGAGATAGAGAAGAGAGAAGTGCGTGTTTCCGGTGTGGTAAACGAGGGACACGGTCAAAGAGAGAGATAGAGGGTGGGAAATCGCGTCTGTCGAGACAACGACGAAGAGCACAACACTACCGTGAGTGCTTCACGAAAGAGAGACGATTCTCGGCGCGAAAGAAACTCTTGCTCGCGTTCCTCACGATCTTTCTACCGTAACACACGTCCCTCTGGCCTCTTGGAATCCGTCCACGGATCTTCTCTTTCGCTACGTATAGCTTCTACAACTAACCACGAAACAAGCATTCCTTGGATTTTTCTCGTCCTGAGAGACACTTGGAAGATTTGAAAAATAATAAGACTAACGGTGAATGAGATCGTTGTGTGTGTGTGTGTGTGTGTGTGTGTGTGTGTTGTACGTGTTTCGTTGAATATCGACTTGATTCTTGGACAGCTGTGTGCTCCCCGTGCGTGTGGCGGCTGTGTGCGATTCCTTTCTTTTTTTTCGTCAGGCGAGGACCGCCGCGAAGGTCGCGCGGAAAAATAGTGCCTTGCACCTGGCACCGTCAGGGACAACCTGACAACTTTTATTCTTGAATCACGCATACTCGACCTACGGAAACATCGATTGTATCGAGTTTGGAAGCTTTCACAGCTCTACTTGTTAGTCAACGAACAATCGACTTGAAGTTGAACGTACCACGAAATACGAAAGACTGACCACGACTACCAAATACTTCGTTTTTCTCAGTAGTCGCTAATCTTCGGTGTAACTTCTAACACCACGTTTATAAGAGTTATATTTACGTCGTCAGCGTGAAACGCTGACTTTGTCTCGTCGGTGACACACATCGAGAGACACACGTGTTCAGTAAGCTCGCGCGAAACGGAAACGTATCACTGCCAATCGAGTCGTCAATTAGAGACGTCGAGCTTCCGGCGAGAGAGTCAGAAGCCGCCTGTGGGACCAACGTCGCCAGCTGGACGCCTCGCGGAGTCTCTGCGGTGTCTGAGAGTCCGATAAACAGGTTATTCTTCGAGGCTTGAAACGAAACGGTCACCGGGAGACGAAGAAGGAGAGGAAGAAGAAGAAGAAGGAAGAAGGAAGAGTGTTTGGTTGGTATCGGAAGAATCAGCGAGGCATATCTGATAGGAGAATCTTGGAAAGTATATGGGGAACATTTGCATGAACGGTGCGTACGTATGTGTGTGATATAGAGTGTCGTTGTCGTCGGTTAGGTCATTCGATAACCCGCCGTTGTGCTCCGCGAAGTGAAAACGCGACGTGGATGATAATTGGCGGCGGTGGACGACCCAACGATTCGATATATACATTTGGTGGCAGTTAATTAAAAGCACGTCGCTTGATCGAAGCTGCGCAAGAGAGTGAACGAACGGCAAAGAGAAATATACATAGAAAGGGGAGGATAGAAAGGAAGAGACCCCCGGATAACTGAAGAAAGAAAAAGAAGAAGAAAAAGAAAGGAAGAAAAAATAGAGAGAAGAGTGGGTATCGTCGAGAACTTTTCGAACTGTGATAAAGAAGGAAGAAAATTTCGAGGAAGTCGTCTGTGATAGAAGTCTGTTGCTGGTGTCGATACGAATACAACGATCGGCTGACTGGCTGGGCTCGTTCTCCGTCCAGAAATAGGTAATTCAAGCACACGACAACTTTTTTCTTTCTTTTTGTAAATCGCGTGCAGTACTCGCCTCTGTATTCTACCTTTTTCGATACTCGTCGTTAATGAGTTCGACTCGCGACTCTCTTGTCGCTATTCTTGTTTCCGCGATTCGAGACCATCGGTTCTCATTGTGTACGATTTCCGTTGGCTGGAAATTGAAACACGACGATACATCGTTCGCTATTGTTCACGGATCGAAGATCCATCGATCTTTTTCTCTCTACCGATCATCCGTATACACGTTTTCTTCCATACTTGCACGTTTTCTCGTGTGTTTTCTTGCTTCTCGTGAATCATGCCCGCGCGATTTATCCACGGGAAATTGATTGTAGGCTCTCGAGTAGATACAAAACTCGTCTTTTGTCCCGCTTGTGATTCTTTCCGTTTCGACACGCGGCTTTGTAACATCGTGATACTTTTTCTTTCGGGAATAATACGAACGGTGCGTAGTACACACCGTTATCCCAGCGGAAAGAGAATCACCGTGAAATGCTTTTCCAACTGTTTCCTGTACATTGCACCTCGTGAAAAGTGAGTTATTTTAATCCGTCACGCTTTCACGTGGCCAGTGATAAAAATAATCTACGCGATGATCGTTTGGTAATAATTTCACGCCTAGTGTGTTGCTGAAAAACGGAAATTCGTGTTGGAATTCTTTCTCTCTCTCTGTTTCTTGGCCAGGAAGTTGTACTTCGTGACCAGTTTATTCGTATTTAACGTTGGAGAATTATGTTGGGAAAGAGGCTTTGATATCTCTCTGCAGCCTATATCTTTTGATCTCGACATTCTTCGACGCGTATCGATGTATCGATCAGCAGGAGGAAAGAGTATAATGAACATTCTTATCTTGCTGATTTATTTAATATTATGCGAACCAATTTATTGTCCCCCGATTTCGGGCCCGCCGATTTATACCAAGGACAACGATCGTGATCGAAATTAATTAAAATTAATCTACGCTCTTTCTCTTCGTTAAACGGTAAACGCGTTTACGCACCTTATCGAGGATTTCGTTTTCTTTACAAGACGTTGCTAATTTCGATCGATTTATCTCGCTGAATTCCACGTGGAGATAAGGAAAGTCATGTTTAAATGTTAATTTTGGTATTTTTTATGTTCATTATGTTTCAATGGTGGACAATTTAAAAGACTCAAATTTGCATTCAACGTTTTTTTAATGTACACATTGGCAAACACTTGTCGTCCTTTCCCCATATTCATGAGAAAACTACCGATACAAACTTATCATTCATGAACGCAATGTAAAATAATTATTCGTTTAAAACCAAGAACATTTTCGTTAGCTACAGATAAAACTTCCATTAGCTAATCGATTCACACCGAATCCCAATCTTCTTAAACGAAACTGCAAACTGAAAACCGAGCTGAGTTAAACGCGATTAACAAGAAAACTTCAATACCTAAAAAATTGTTCTTTTTTTTTAAAGTGCACAAGTTTGTAGTCAATAAAAGTCAATGGAAGTATCACAGTTTTATTTCTTTACTACTGTTTACTTCTGCAAGGTGAAAACACCACTTAAAGGTTAGCGTGTGTTTTCCTATTTCTCTGTATATCTTGAAAACTACTGTATATTTTGAAAAATTATTGTACTGAAAATTGAATGACTTTTCATGCTCTATAAAACTACAACGAAAATTTTAATCTTTAACAAAAAACATCCCTTATCACCTTTATTTAAAAAATTGTAATTTTCTCATCTAACAATAAATCATTTTGATAATTTTAAAGTTTGCACTTGTTCTTGTACTTCAAACGATGCGTTATTTAACAAGGGGTGTTTTCATCCTGAAGAACTAAAAAGTATGATATTTTCATCTAAGTTCCCCACAAATCTACAAAGTTTCAAAAAAATTGAACTTTTCGGAGTAAGTTAACTCGCAAGTTTCAGCTATTAGAAACATCAAAGTCGGGAGAAACCTCTGAAAAAGAATCGTCTGATCTTCGAGCATGATCTGAAAAGTTCGGAATCCCCGGTCGACAGAAGCTTCTTTCTTCGAGGTGTCGATTCGACGTCGTGAGTGGTAGGTACCGGTTGTCGATGTCGACGAACTCGAAGAAGGTTGACCAAGGCCGTTTGCCTCTATTTATAGCGGGCTGGTAACGAAGTAGACATTTGCCAGAGAATCGTATTTTCGTAGATCCTCAAAGAATGCTCACGAAGGGAGCACGGGGTGTCCGCCTCGAGAGTCCTGAATTATTTTAGCGACGCCTCCTGTGAGAATAGTGCTTCGTGTTGCCTCTCTATTGCCACTGATCGCCACTCATACCAGAGAGATCGCTTTATCTCTGCTATGGTTTCTTATCGAGCTGACGATTCGTGGAATGCGTGGACAACTGTTGTAACTCCCGATCAAAGTCCGCTTTTCGCGGTGATTTTTAGAAAATTAGAGAAATATTATTGTTTCGTCGACTAGGAATATTGTTGTTCCTTTGGAAAATTTCTACGAACTTCAATCTTTCTAACGATTGCTAGAATTGCAATTGTTTTATTTCCTGAACATGGTTATTCAGCGAGTTTTGTGATTATCTCGTTATCGTTATCTAAGTTATTATAGAATTTTTATTCTGCATCGTTCTTGAAAAATTTCGATTAGCGAAGTTTACGAAAGACAAACAACAAGTTTAATCACTTAAACTGCTTCTATTGATTGTAAAAATCTAGATAGAAAATTATTTTTACCACGATTAAACGTTGAAGGAGTTAAGGGGAATGTAGTTTAGTATCGCGAGTTTAACGAATGAAACATCTCTTTTTGTCGATTTTGTCGGTAATTTGAAGTGTATAAAACAAGATCCTGGAATATGTTCCGCGAAGCTTGAAAAATTAAGAAAGTTACCTACTTGAAAAGTGTACGGTTCATTATTCGAAAAGTTTGTGTGCTCTAGTAGACCAGGCACACAGACAGCTCCATCAAGCTACTTATTAGAAGAGAATTTATTTGTTTGAAACTAGGTGAATAACGTGGCCATTATTACTTCTGACATTTTTCATACATTTCTCGGTTGTAAATAATTCGGAAATTCATTTTTATATCGGGAGCTTTGCAGATTTTTAATAAAATACAATTCCATTTCATCTCGTCGGGGATACTCGAATTAGTTGGAGCTGCTGTATCCCCGATGTAATTGATACCCTTGTGAATTTTATTCTTTAATTAAAATCGTATCCCTCGATTTCGAAATATTTCCCCCTTGCCTGTAATAAGTGAATTTTTCTTTTTTTCTCTTTTTTTTATTCGATAAATCGTTGAACCAGGTGATTCGATAGCCGATAGGTTGCAGAAAAAGTTTGTTTTAATAATACACAGGCTATCGTTTAACCCAGTTCGAAGCAATAATTTTTGTTCCAACGATTCGCGCGTGTTGCTTTTATATACGCGGGGAATATTGCGCTTGTCAACCGATTAAAACAGTTTTATTGGGCTCTGAATTGATTACATTTCGCGCACGCATTGTCACTGGCTAATGCGAGTTGTGTGCAAATGTCATTTCTCTTGGCACGGCCACGCATGCAGAGTTTAGAGTTTCGAATGTATTAATCGAACGAACGACAGTTCACTCGGCGTCGACACTTTATACCGAAGTACCGCTAGTATTTTTTTCTGTGTTATTAATTACTAAACGATAGATAGAGTGTCTCCAAACAATTAATCTCTGTGCAAAGACAAATTGCGGCAGTTGGAAAAAAAAATGATTCGTGAAATTGTATTGTTCTAAGAATTTCGTTGAGCAGTGTTATTTTCCTCTAATGGAAGAATTTTTACTTAATGCAGTGTCTAATTAAATATTTTCATCTCTTATGCGATTAATCTTATTCATTATTCTACATTGTAATTAATCTTCAAATAACTTAAAATACATTTACAACCGTTATCGCAAATTATTACATAAATTTGCCGGACGAGAAGGTTATCGATTCGACTGACCAAAATGGTGTGCAATTCAATCGTTTACCAGGCGAACTGACACCCAGAAAAAGGACGTTTTGATGTTTTCCCGTCGCCTTTTCGCTTCCGCGTGTTTCGTATTTCCGACACGTGTGACAAGACAATTCCTGCTCGTCCGCGGAACGTAAACGCTATCGCGTCGTTGCTCGCGCGAAACCGGAAATGGGAGTGGCATCCCAGACCAGACTCATCGTATTTTTTGTCCTTTTTTCCTTCTATTTTCTAGCGCTTTATAGTTTTATAAACGTCGTATCGCGTGATGCTCCCTGTAATTTCTTGCCGAGCTTATCGCTTATTTGTCCAATAATCAGCGATCCTAGTTTCGTTCAAGGTAAACAAAATCAAGACTGAAACGTTCTAGTTAATTAACAACGATAAAACCACTGGACCTTACAGATAAACATCGTAAATAATCGTTTATTTCTCATCTCATTGCATCGAGACGCAGAATTATACAAAGTTGAAATTATTCTATTTAATTGAGCAGAACCAACGAACTCTGTGCAGTTCTCATTAGCATTGGTAATTCAAGTTGGTATATTTTTTCAAAATTTACCTGGAACGTATTTGTCATTCGTGAGATATTTCAAGACCTGAATTTAAGAATCACGCAGTCTCAGTCTACGGTTAACAACTCCAACTTCATCCAGCTGCAATTAGTTCAAGTATACGCGTCTCTAATGACGTTTGTGTTTGTCTTCTCGTACCGTGTAAGCTGAAACTAGCTAGAAGCTCGTCATGTGCAGCCGAAAACTCGAATGTGACATTTTCCTGTCTTCTCGTTGGGTTCTTTAACCTCTCAACCTATGATTTCTTTTCTGACTGGGTATCTAAGCGTCAGCCTTTTACTGTCTTACTACTGTGTCAGGAAACGAAAGCTAATCTGTTACGGATTAATATTAGTAATAGTCTTGCAAATTAAAACGAAAATTAGGATTACAATGAATTTTTCTTACTAATATAACTATTTTTCTCACATCTTGACCAAAATCTTTGCCACAAGTCTGACACGTTTTTGTAGGTTAAGGAGTTAACAGAGAGAACAATCATGTGTATCTTCGTGTTTTTTTTTTTTATTTCATTCGACAAACATGAACGTAGGTTTTGTGTAGATTCAAATGTTGACTTATCGTTCTAATATTCGAACGAAATAAATGTTTCACAAAATTCTACATATAGTATATCTGGCAATCATAAACTGTCGTTTTAATCGGTGATTCTTTCATTTCCCGGGGTTATAGCGAATATAAAGCGGTGTGTTGCAGCAGATAACGATACAATACGAAACACGGAACGGAACTGCTGTGTCCCTGAAAATGCGCCCGTTGTATTTTTTTTTTTTTTTTTCGAGCTCGTCTGAACAAATTTCGCGCACGGCCGAAATTTTATTCGCGTTGTTTACAACGACGAGATGCAAAGTAACGGGTGTTCGTCAATTCCGCGACAAAAATGTGTACGAGCGATCAATGTTAAACGTTTACCGGCTATTCAAATCAGCTTTTCGTCATGCCCGATGAACAATCGCGAAATCCTCTCTCTGTCGTGTATGGTTCGTTTGTCGCTCAACATTTTGACTGCGCGATTATTTTTTCGACGTGAACGAACGAGCCGCGAATTTTGTTCTGTAAAGAAGGCAACAAACAATAAAAAGAATGTCGAAACTGCGTTCGGTACTTTACTATGCTCGAACGAACGCGGTGATTTTTATCGCGAGCTTTGTAAAATCGAATTGATCCTGCGAATTTTTTTTTGGCGATTTATTGGATTTTATTTAACACTGATGAATCGTAGATGAACTTCGGTTTCATATAAAATTGATCAGTAATTCAATTTATTATTACAAGATGATCTTCAAGAGTTAGAATTATTTTGTTGTTAGTTTCAAAAGTATTATAAGTGGTACTTATTTCAAATCAATATCACTTCTAATTTTTACATATTTTTCTTGTTATTATTTTTAATACGATCGTATTTTCTAATAATTTTATATCACTGATCGATTTCAACTTTTTCACAAAAGCTCACATAGTATTTTATCTATTTCCATTATCTTAAAACGATTACAAAAATTTCTTTCTAACACTATCAAAGAAACAATCAAAAGGTAAACATTAGAAAAGTAGCAATTGCTTTGACATATACAGAAAAATACAAATCAGAGAAAATTAATGTCACTTTCACCTTATCAGCTGTTCTTCACTTCATGCGCAACTGTCACTTAAACACAATCTGTTTAAAAGTAACTAACTTAACAAAAACAAATCAGTATCACCGTATATAAAACGTGACTTGGTAGAAAAACGACGAGTCTTCGTCATATACGGTTGCAACGTAGGTCGACTCTCTCTCCTCGGCACTCTTTCTACCTTAATGAAATTCCATTCACCAAGCGTAATTTTCATCCACGCCCGGCACTGTCCCCTATGGTTTCCGTCTTTACTGAATATCGTCTTCCTCTCCGATATTTGACACTTTGAACAAACCTTCGGATTCCTGGCGCGGGGCAACATCGCGGCGGCGGGTAATTCGAGAACCAAACCGGTTCGTTCTTATGAAATTTCTCGATGCCGTAAGCCCTTAGCATTCCGGAGTGAAACGTGTAACGCGGCTTTTCATTGAATTAAACGCGAACGCGACCTGGAGTGGGAGAAAGAGGAAGAAAGAGAGAGACGAAGAGTGTGAGAGAGAGGATCGTCCTTGTGTTTGCGCGGAATCAAGCTTATTTTACGTGGAAATAATTAAGCGAAGCGAAGAGGAAAGAGAGAGCGGCGAATTTCCGTTTCAGTCTTGACAATTGAAGAAACAACTCGTCTCTCGCTGAAAGTTAAGCAATTTTACCGGCAGAGGCCAACTAAGTCTCGCGAATTGAAGTAATTGTCGGTTCGTTAGAGTGTCTGTAATGTGGACGGAATATTGCGTTTCTTCTTCTTTCGTTTTTTTATATGAACGCGTTTGTGAAACGGTGTTTCCTGCTTTTGCTTTGTTCAGAGAGGAAGAATTGCGAATAAAAGTATTCGTACGAACGGTAGTAACGTTTAGTAGAGGAACGATTGTAGGATAAATCAGATATATTTCTTAGCTCAGGGTCAATTGGTTATAGCACAAGGCTACCAGAACATCGTATCGCTTTAGTAAAAAGCACGATAAACAATTATCGGGATAATTTTTATACCCACGGTAATGGCTCTGCTTTGTCATCAACCGAGCTGTAATTCTGCGTCGCATGGGAGGATAATACGACCGTAAAAGAAACTTATACTTTACGACCTTTTTAATAGTGGCCGGGTAAGACGGGATGGTTCTTCGTCTCTGTATTATGTTCTCCGACACTTTTCCACTTTGTCAGAAAAATTTCTAACTTCGTACGAATCTAACTCTAACGCAAATTACTCATTCTATACTTCCTTTAACAATTTTTTATATTCTCGTAAAATTATCATAAAACCGCTCGACATCCCCATTTTCTGGGAATTTTTAAAAATTTGTGCACAAAATTTTAAATATTAAAGCTTGAAACATTCATGAACATTTGCATTGCCAACACTAGGGTTAAAGAAATTCCTACGTCCCTGACCACTCTAAAAAAATTAGGACTCAATTAAAACATTTCTAACGCGTCAAATTAG
>NW_017100616.1:331058-339715 GCF_001263275.1 Habropoda laboriosa
AAAACAACCCCCCAGAGATGCAACGAATGATTCTGTTTCCACGGAGGGAGACAGGGCCCGTTGGCAGCCGCCCTATAAATTCATCCAGCCGTATCCCTATGGCGGAGCTGAGGGACAGGAATGCTCACGCGTGCCGAATATGAAAGTCAAATACTTCTCGTCTGCCGGTAAGGCTCGCGTCGAATGTTTTCGCGGACGGGCCACAGAGGAAACAGGATTTTGTCTGAAAGAGCCATAAAGACAGAGATGAAAGGGAAGAAGAAGAAGAAGAAGAAGAAGAAGAGAAAACGGCTGGAGAAATCGGGGGATCGTAAATTCTCTAGCGCCTGTGACTCTAAAATGGACCACGATAGTAGGCGCGCATGCGGTACAGAAAAGGAAAAGAAAAGGAGGAAAAAGGGAAAAAAAAACAAGATGGGGGAAATGTCGCGTTAAATGGGTAACCCCTGTGAAACTCGAGGCTGGCACCACGCGTATTCTATATGCACGTACAAATTCGCGAACAAGATAGCGTTAGAGGGCGGATGGCACGAGGGTGCTCTACATTATGCAACGGCCTCTTTAAAAGTGTATGTACACATTGAAAAAGTTCCAGACGGCGAGAGCCGGTCCAAAAATTTAAATTGCACCGCGTAACTTTATGCTCTCTCTTCTCCTGGCTATTTTTCCGTTCCTTGCGACCGCACGTCTTTCCCCGGTTATTCTCTTTGTGCCTCTGTACTTTTCCTCTTTCGCGTTCTCTCTTTGCCTTTCTCTCTCTCTCTCTCTCTCTCTCTCTCTCTCTCTCTCTCTCTCTCTCTAAACGTGTAAGTTAAAATTCTATACTAATATGACTTACGCTTTATTGGAATCTATATATATAAAAATAAAATACATAAAATTGAATTTACTTTTAGACTACCTTCTAATAACCCTATAGAAGGTTGATTTAAATTTGATAGTTTATTTTGTGTGTTTATTAGTTTATTTGTGATTTACTAACCTCTTGAGGTCTCGACTTAACCCCCGAGACCTCAAGAGGTTAATTAATCAATCTATATGCTAATTAATAGGTAACTCTTTGCGTTCTGTGTATCTATGGTGTGAGCGAGATGCCTGGATTTATGGTTACATTTTGGGTATCTATTGGATAGTTGGTGTTTTAGGAAGGAAACTACGTTTTAGGTTGTATCTTGTACTTAAATGTGTATGGTTAGGTTTGGACTTGTATTATTTACTTAGTGGATATGTAGATGTTGTTATGTTTTACTTAAACGTAGTGGCCTTTGAGGTTCACTAGGAAAATTTTATTCTAAGTAGGGCCCTCTTTGCGTTCTGTGTATCTATGGTGTGAGCGAGATGCCTGGATTTATGGTTACATTTTGGGTATCTATTGGATAGTTGGTGTTTTAGGAAGGAAACTACGTTTTAGGTTGTATCTTGTACTTAAATGTGTATGGTTAGGTTTTGACTTGTATTATTTACTTAGTGGATATGTAGATGTTGTTATGTTTTACTTAAACGTAGTGGCCTTTGAGGTTCACTAGGAAAATTTTATTCTAAGTAGGGCCCTCTTTGCGTTCTGTGTATCTATGGTGTGAGCGAGATGCCTGGATTTATGGTTACATTTTGGGTATCTATTGGATAGTTGGTGTTTTAGGAAGGAAACTACGTTTTAGGTTGTATCTTGTACTTAAATGTGTATGGTTAGGTTTGGACTTGTATTATTTACTTAGTGGATATTAGTTAAATTTATAATATTTAATTTGCAGTTAAAAGTTAATTTATATGTTATATCTGAATATTTTTTTATATAGATAAGCTAAGGTTTAAGCTTTTAGGCTCATATCCTAAATATAGATGTTTTACTCTTTTATATGTAATTTTTTTATTTGGTAATATGCCTGATTAAAGGGATATTTTGATGAAATATTAATGTAATTTTAATTACTATTACTTTTTATTTTTATATTTATTAATTTATTTAATTCATTAAAATTCAAAATTTTATGTGCATTTATTACACTAAAATATATTTAAATTTTAATTGTTATGTTATTTAATTTATAATTAAATGTTTTTATTTGTTATTGTTATTAATTTATAATTTTAGTATATAATATGTTATTTAAGAAATATATTTGTGTTTTAATAATAGTTTTAATATTTATTTTTATGATTTTTAGTGATAATTTATTTTTTGTTTGGATGTTTTATGAGGCTTTAAATTTATTTATGGTTATTTATCTTAATTTTAATAATAATAAGTATGTGAGATGTTTATATTTTATTTTAATATCTTTTACTGGTGTTCTGTTGGTTGGTTTTGTTATACTTGGCAATACTGTTAGTGTTTTATGGATTGATATTTATTTAAGTGATTTGGTTATTTTTTTAGTTATAATGTTTAAATTAGGTATTTTTCCTTTTAATTATTGAGTTATTTTTTTATGTCGTGGTATGACTTGACTTGAGATTTGTTTATTTTGTACTTTATGTAAATTTAGTTTTATTTATTTTTTGTTAATAGTTGTTGATTTTAATTGGTGATTTATTTATTTTATTGTTTTTGGTAGTTTTTTTGTTTCTTTGTCTTTAAAGAATTTAAGTTCTTATAAGAGTATTATAGCTTCTACATCAATTATTCAAAGTTCTTTTATTTTTATTATTGGTTTATTTGATTTTGAGCTTATATCTATTTTTGTTTTATTTTATTTGATTTATTTTTGTTTGTTGTGTTTTATGTTTGGATTTTTGAATATTAATGATTTATTTGGTTTATTAAATGTTTCTTTTAGTCGTATTATAAAGTTTGTTTATGTTAGTTTAGTTTTAGGGTATTCTGGATTTCCTCCTTTTTGTTGTTTTTTCTTGAAATGAATTGTTATTAGTGTTTTTTTTTATAATTCGATTTTTTACTATATTTTTGTTTTTATTTATACATTTAGTTCTGTTATAGTTCTTTGGGCTTATGTTGGGTTTTTTAGTTATTCTTTGGTTGGTTATTTTCCTAGGATGAAAAAGCCTATTTTATATTCTTTTTTTTTTAGTAATTATTTTAGTTTTTTTTTGGGTTTATCTATGTTGCTTTCGTTTACGGGTTTTATGTTTGTGGGGTTACTTTATTAAGTGTTTTAATTTTTAGTTAAGTTTGATTTATACAATTTTAAATTTGCAATTTAATGTTTTGTTTTTAAACTATAAAAATTTTGTTTATATTTTTAGTAATAGAAGAGTTTTATCTTCATTAATAAATTTACAATTTATTTCTTTTTCAGACATAATACTTTATTTTAAAGATTTTAAGTTAATTAAACTTTTAGCCTTCAAAGTTATTTATATATATTGAATTTATATAAATCTTAATAAGTTATTTTTGGGGTAAGTGATTTTTTTCAACTAATCATAAAGATATTGGAATGATTTATATTGCTTTTGCTTTATGGTCGGGTATGGTTGGAACTTCTTTAAGTATAATTATTCGTATAGAGTTGAGCAGTCCTGGAATATGAATTAATAACGATCAGGTTTATAATTCTGTTGTAACTGCTCATGCTTTTATAATAATTTTTTTTATGGTTATGCCATTTATGATTGGTGGTTTTGGTAATTGATTGATTCCTTTAATGATTGGATCTCCTGATATAGCTTTTCCTCGGATGAATAATATTAGGTTTTGGCTACTTCCTCCGTCTTTGATTTTATTAATTATAAGGAATTGTTAGCAAAACAACTGTTCGACAGTGATATGATTTTGTATTCATTCGAGAGAGCAAGTCGTAATACACGAACTCTCAGACAGTTGAGTGGTGCTGTCAGACAGTGTCCACTCGCGAGAAATACTCTCGAGAGCAACTCGCGATAATTTTACTCTCTCATGGACTCGTGTTTATTATGTTTGGCACGGAATAAAAATATCACGAGTCTCACGCGATGTTGTTGCTCTTATTCCACGTGTAGGGTGACTCACCCTTGAGGTTTCTTTCGAAGCTAGCTGTGCTAAACAGAGTCCAGGAATCGGGCAGGACGATACGTCCTCAGTCAGTGTTTACGAGACCGTGGAACGAGTACCTCGACAAACGTCGCTTATACTTCGCAATCGTAGTTTTGTAGAAAATTCAGTGCTCCCTCGAATCAATTCACATATTCAGCATATTTTTACAATTTTCCTTATCATGGCGAAGAAGAGACTTCGTTCGTGTGAACTGATTCCTCACAAATTCCCGCTGTACACAAGAAGCAATCGCGCCAAATTCAAGTACACAACGAACAGCCGTACAATAGCACTGTACATGCATACCAAAGCACGCATGCTTAAATTCCACAGTAAAGCATAAAAAAGGAGAATCTCAGGTCGCAATTCACAGTATAATAAAATTTCCAATATCCTTTAATTGAGCATTGCAACATCCTCGATCGCGCTTCGATCAAAAATCGAAAGAACCTGAAACGCAGGGATATACACCGTAGATGTTAAAATATTCACAGGAGATACTCGAGCACTGAATGATACCGGCAATCTCGATCGAGGTATCTGCATGTCGTTGGAGAATCACGCATAAACCGGCCGTTTATTGACTTCGTAGAAGTAAGTTTGCGCTCGGCGTGGTTTTATTCGATTTCCACGGGCTTCTTTCGCCGTTTCCGGTGCACGCTCGCTGGGTGTATTATGCACCAAGTTTACCTCGATAGCTGCAATCAAAGAGGCGAGGATACGGCACCGTCAGTCGTTCGTGAAAGCGCCACGGGTAAGAAAATGTCTCGACCGTGATAAATATTTGCCGCGTCTTGAGCGTTACTGAGATCCGTCAGACTTGTTTCCCTGGAAGCCCGGTGAAAACGAGACACGGTTATTTCGAAGAATTAGCTGGCAGCAAGATTGTCTATTTGAAAGTGACTCTCTGCCACTGCTGTTGCGTACTAATTACATTAAGTTGTTGAGTGTATGAATAGACGAACACTGCCGGTGTCGGGTATGGAGATAAGTTTGAACGATAAGTGCTGCGTTGATGAAGCTGTGATTCACGGTGTAGCTGTGAGTTCAGTGTCTTTTTTTAAATCCTAGATCACTACCATGAGAAATACAGTGCCTTAACATATTTTATTTTCGTATATATTGTAGGTTTAAAAAGTTGGTAAAATTATTTCTACTATATGGGACACAGTGTCCACAATATCAGAAAAAGTTAATTTTAGCATTCCAAGTTTAATCATGCTGTTCGAGTTTGAAGCAACCGGAATGCTGGTAGTTATGACAATGTGTGTTTTATGAGAAGGAAGTGTCACTGTGTTGAGCTCGAGTATATGTATCTCGAACGTTTGCAGTGATTCATATATTTAATAGCTTGGCATTCTTCTTTCGTAAACACGATTTTATTATGTTCGATCGTTAGAAAGGTATTACTAAACGCACGAGTATAAAGAAGGAATTTGCGTAAGTTGACACAGGTGATCGATCGGTATGCTATATCGAATATGTTAATACCTGTGGACAAGAAAGGTAAAGGTGTTGAGCATATGTATACATATGCACTGGCTAAATCAAATAGCCTTACTATTTGTTCAACTGCATACACATATGACATAACATTTATCGACTAATAAATAATACATAAAAATGGATAATACAGTTCAGAAGTCACAGATTACAGCTACTTTAAATAACCGAAGTACACAAAGATTACTCAACCGTCTAAACACAGTAGGGCAACGTAGAAGCGTGTTATCTTTCCTCTTCTCTAAAGTGCATTTTCTTCAACCGAAAATTTATCTTCGCCTGTATGTATCTCGCTTTTCAAGTCACCGCAAAGAAAAAAAATCCCTCCAAACACGAATTCAACCGTATCAACAAGTGTCTCTTCGAACAAAACCCAGAAATCTTCTCGTACTCCCGTTCATACCGGCTCTGCTAGCTTACAATTCACGTATCATTGCATCATTCTCGTGATCAGCGAGCCAGGAAACATCTGTGGGAAGTTCTCAGAGAGAAAAGAATTCGCCGGTTCATTAAACGATTCTTCGTATCGAAAGTTCGAACGTGTAAACCAGTACGAAACGTTCGGGGTTTCCTTGTATATTTTTCTCGACCAAATCGTCCACGATCGATCGATCTCTGGCGCGTTCCGTTTGAACAGCCGATTCACATTTGCATCGCTCACTCGCAGGCGGAGCACGTTACACGTGCACCACGTGTTGTGCAAACGCGAGAGCTATTTGTGTCGTGCAGCCACGAGTTGCGTTACTGATAAGACCTTCTCTTATTCTCCTTGCGCGTTCGTCCCTTTCCAGAGAGAGAGAGAGAGAGAGAGAGAGATAAGCTGTGAAAAGTTGTTGGACCACTGAAAATTCCGACTGCTCGTCCTTGTGTGGAATCTTGTGTGGAAAATTTCAAATCAGAACGGCGTGAAATTTGTGCACAGTGCAATTTTCGAGGTCGCGAGAAGTGGCTTTTGAACAGGTTTCGCGGAGATCAGGTGTTACCTGTTCTGTAAACGAATATTAATCACGCTGGCGATAATTAACGATGTAAATTTCGAGGTTTGAAGAATACTAGAGTGGTTATCGTTATGTTGGTTTATTTGTGACTTGAAATGATTAAATATTGATTAATACATGCACATATCTCTCCTCGAAAAAAGTGTCGCAAGTGAAAAGTTGTCAATTTTAATTTGACAAAAATGCTACTTTCCGAAGTAATTTTCCTTACGTTCTCTTCGAGAATTTCGTGTTTTTCACTTGTGACAATTTTAAATAATTTCTCTTTTTCAAAATTAAGTAAAATTAAGGGTAAGTGCAATCTCCAATAGTAAGAGTAATCGTAAGATCGTAGATTTTTAAACCTTCTCTCTTCGGATGAAAATAATTAAGGTCAGGTGAATGTTTTCGCTAATTTAATCAGATTTCGTTGAGCTTTATCAAGTTATCATAACATCGATACACTCTATGCGTGACACAGTAACATATGGCTCAGAGATTAGCGTATTAAGCGTATGGAACTGGGTTGAAGGGTGGATGTCGTGTGTGCAACACGAAATGCCCGAGTTGTATCCGGTATTAACAGGAAGACGCTTCAGAGAAGCATAATACGTGACATTACACACGGCTCTACGTATAATCACAGTTTGTAAGAAACTATCTGACTGTCTTAAATACTTATTCGCGTTATAACAATCTCTGTTTGCCAACTGTATTATGCTTCGTTGTTGCTGGATCGTTAGATACACGAATTCGTGTGTGTTAGAGAGGCTGAAGTTTGAAAATTGAATAATAACTCCCACGTTTGATAATTTCATATTTCTATCTCGCAGTAAAATATGAAAATGGAGAAGTCACTTAATAAATACGTAATTTTCTGCTGTGTCACTGTAATAAATGTTTCATATGTCAATTTTAAACTAAATTTCTTCTATTCATAAAATTCCCAGGTATCTCATAATAGATATTGTAATAATTCATCGAAAAAATTTGGAAAAAATACTCGATAGTGACTTGAAAAAAAATCGAATAAAGAAGAATATTATCAGGAATTTGTACAGAACTGATATCATATGTTCAGGTTGTAAATCTTGTAACTTATCAGTAGATAATACTTAGATAGTCTTCGAAATAGCTCAAAGTACTCAAATTTATTTCACCTATCTTTACAATGTTATTATTTTACACTGTTTGACATATATATACAACGAAACAGAACATAGAGTAGCTGAAATAAAGTAGAACCTTACTGTACATAAATTATATTCCAACTGTTATTGGTTAAAAAACAAATCGTCTGTCAAAAGATATCATTATCTTTCATCTGTGAATCCACACCTTAACGGCATAATCCTGTCTCATCGGTTTATCATCCAAAACAGGATTTCTTCATTAATCCATTCGTTTAAACACGTGGATAACAGGTTGTATCATTAAGTTAACAAGTTTTTTTCTTTATTCAGATGAATGTTTTATACTTTTGAGGCAACTTTCTATTTCCAATTTTTTCCTTTTGCTGATCAGGCGGCGGTGGATTCACTCGCTTTCACTAATAATAAAAGTAATTAGTCTTCGCGGAAATACCGATTTCTATTCACGCTTCAAAAGCACCGTAAAGGTCGGCATACTTGCAATCGATTATCGAAACTGCGCGCTTAGAGTTCGGGGTCATTCATGAGGAGACCTCTGTGCCATTAGGAGATACGTAAGACAAATTGCACATTCGACTGAAATCCAAATAATTTGAGGATTTAAACGTCCAAGAGTAATTTACAAAAAAAGAAAAATTAATATGATACCAATTTACGTAAATTGGCAAAAAAAGAATTTTTCAAATGTAATTTAATTATGAAGGGATGATAAAAAAATTTTAATTAATATCAGTTAATTTCTTGGAAACGTAAAGTCGTGATAGAAGCTTAACCCTTTGAGTACTGAATACTTCATAGTTGAAGGCTTAGTATGAATAATATTTATGTGTACAACTTAAAACGATCGTTATGAAAGTAATTTGTACACTGCACGAGATACGAATGAATTATATTATTTTTTTTAAATTCATAGTGTGTACGGAAGATTAATTACTCTCGTCACGCTAGTAATAATAGAAAATGGGGAAAATCCATATGTTGCAACGACTTCTACGTTCTAATCGTATGCGTGCTATCGTTGGAAATCGACGTTCGGAAATAAGCGACGAGCCA